>NC_088923.1:37167500-37320000 GCF_038396675.1 Hydra vulgaris
TTGTCTACAAATTTTCTTGTGCTGGCTGTAACGCCAGTTATATTGGAGAAACCTCCAGACATTTGACAACATGGATAAATGAGCACCTTACGAGTGACAAGCAATCGCGTATTTTTAAACATTTAAATTCATCCATTAAATGTAAAACACTAACTAGTTATGATTGCTTTCAGATTTTAGATACTGCCTCTGCCATTAACAAATTAAAAATTAAAGAAGCACTTCATATTAAAGGGGAAAATCCTTCTTTAAATAAACAATCTCATTATATTATATATTTATTCATCTAACTTACTATATTATTATTATTAATATTTTAATATTAGGAAGTTTATTTTGTCATAATTTGTAATATAATTTTTAATTGGTTTGTAACAAGTTTATTTGTCCGTTAAATTTTTTCTCTGTATTGTCTTCAGTTTTTAAATTTATTTACCAGAGTTTTAATTGTAAATTAAATCTTTTGAAAATGTAGTGAGACTACGAAACATGTCAAGAATAAAAAATATTGTGATTTTTATTAAAATTTTTACAAATTTATTGCTAATGCGATGTTCGAAATATATATATATATAAAAACACTTTCAGGTTGGCAGTTAGGTCGGCATTGCCAAATGCTGACGCTAATTCCGAGGGTTGTATATATATACACACACAAATAATTTTAAATGTATTCTAAAAAAGAGAGTGCTCAATAGGGATATGACTTTTTAATTTTTTTTCAAATAAAATGTTTCCTGTATCATAAATCGATGAACTTTTACCTAAAATCATGAAAAAAGGCCCAAATAGCTTTCTGCAACAAAAAAAGGTCACCCCAAAATAAAAATTTGATTTACCATTTTTATACATTCATTTTTGACCGATGTTTTAATCTTAAGCTTAATTCTCAGCTTAATTCTATTTATTTCATTATTTTGTTATGAATTTATAAATATAACGCCACACGTTACCATGGCAACGAAACGGCCGTGTGCCGGCAAATACTTGGAATTGTAATGTGATGACGTCATTGTGTTACCACGGTTATATAGACGACTGTAACAGACTGTAGAAGATTATAGAACTTAGTAGAACATTCTGGAAGCTCTAAATAATTATATAAGCGAGCTGCTGTCAGAGCTCAGTGTTGATAATGTGAATAGTTCTATGAAGTACTCTGCGTGTAACTGAGCTAATAAGGAACTACTGTAGCGAACTAAAGACGCTGTAAGTGTACGAAGTATAAGTAGTTGTAGCATTATCGTTAGGATACGGACTGGATTATCGAACTGTTATCAACATTGACTGGATTATCGAACTATAATTGGATTACTATACAGTTAAAGTATTTTATTAATTAAACGACTTTATTAAACGGATATTTACGCTCAGCTATCCGTAAAGTCGTAACAATATTATATGATGTCTCACAAGAAAAGTCATACCACAGTAACAAAGAACAAGAAGACTTGGACTAAAAATTTGGTGAGATTTCAAGAGTCACACAGAAGAAGAGGAAGCGTGGCTGTAGAAGAACATTCACTCGATGAAAAATCCAGAATACCACTTCAATTGCAGATCGTAGGAAGATACCAGTTTCTCGGAGCATATGTTAAAGGAAGAAAAGAACGAATAGACCAAATTTCTAAGGAAATTACAAAATTGTGGGACAATAAACTGAATTTTCCACGTGTGTCTGATCAAGTGATAAGAGCAAAGCTTATGAAGGTGCTGAAGGTCTATGATGAATGTGTCAAGCGTGGAAAATATGATGTTCTCAATGCATTATTTGACATCACGAAAGTGAATGGCCAGTGGTTATCCTCGGAAGATAAACGTCTATACCACCTACAAAAAGAAAGTAAAGGACAGGTGGGGTACTCAACAGGACAAGTGGCAAGTAAAGAAACCATTCACCCTTCCAAGAGAAGGAAAGTCCAGTCTGGAACAGCAATACCTTCCACATCACAAGTCCTGTCTACCACAGACAGTGGTACTGAATCTGAAAACTGCAAAAGTAAGAGTGAAGATGATGAAGACGACGACGGTGATAAAGACGATGATGAGGACACTCAGAAAAAAACTAGAAAGCACTACAAAAGTAAATTTGCTGTAAGTATGGTTACATCAAGTGGAGTTTCCACAAAGAAAGCTGCTAAAATATGCAATGTATTATCACAACAAGGTATTGATATTCCAACTCCAAGTCAATCAGCAATTTACAAGTCCATATTCAAAGAGGCAGGTAAATTAAAAAAAGAAATGATACAACAACTTAAAATGGAACAGTGGTCCTTACACTTTGACGGCAAACGAATAGATGATAAGGAATATCAGGTAGTTGTACTTCAGAATGAAAGAACTGACGTGAAACTTGATGCACTGCGTTTAAAAGATGGCAAAGCTGAAACTGTTGCTGAAAAAATTGCCAAACTTATTGATGAATACAATTTGTGGAATTCAATTAAGATGATCATTACTGATACAACAAACGTCAATACTGGGAAGAGAAATGGAGTTGTTGTGAAGTTGCAACGTATGTTTAAATTAAAGGGTGTCACAATACCACAATTTATCGGTTGTCAGCATCACGTACTAGACAGGATTCTCCGTCTGGTGATGGACGAAGAACTTGGGGGTGATACCAAATCTCCAAACATTGAATACCCATTTGTGTCTGAACTGTTGAATAAGTATGATGAACTGAAGGATAAGTTTGTGAATGGAACTGTAGAAATTCTTGATAAATCAGGGTGGAGAGACGATATGAAGTTTTTGTACCATTTAACAAGAGTGTTTAGGTTCTATGAAGAACAAAGAAACTTCCCTCTGATTCACTTTCAGAACATTCCTAATATGAGCAATGCCAGATGGAACTCAAGAGCCATTCTCGCCATTCTGGCGTTCATTCTTATGCCTGAAGCGAGAAAGAATTTGGAGAAGGTTTGCAGGTTCATTTCATATGAGTGGGCAGAACATTGGTTTAGTAGTCAAAAGTACAATGACAATGACTTCAAGAATTTATCTGATGTATTGAAGCCTTACAAAAAGGCATTGCAGTCATTCAAAAATCACTGGAAGAAAGAGCCATCCGTCATCGACATACCACGAAGTAATCAGATAGCTGAACGTGCAATCAAGGTGATGCAAGACCTGTATGCTTCCTGCAGAAAGAAAGACAAACTGCAACTTCGATTCATTCTAAGTAATAAGCGCTAGACTCTTTATGAGACGTGAGCATCATGTGACCCATGTACTAAACACAGTAGGCCTATAGACACAGACAGTTATGTATATTGTTGTACTAGACGCTTTGATACTGTTAATTTTGTAATACTTGTATAATTATATATCACATAATGTTTTTTGCTATATCACAGTACATGTTGCATAAATAAATAAAATAACAACAGGAGTATGACTCTTACAACATCTTCAGCCTTTAATATTCATTTACTGTACAAAAGTGTACCTATTGAAAATTCGATTTTTTGGTTTTGGGGTGACCTTTTTTCAAAATATGTCAAAATGAAACATCTATTCGTTCTTTTTACATAAAAGTTCATTGAATTACGATACAGGCCTAGTAGGTTGCAAAAAAGTCATATCCCTAGTGCTCAATGTTCTTTAATATATTACAATTCTGATGATTAAAGATTTATCAGAAATAATGCATTTCTGATGAGTCTTTATTGATGAAATACAATGTAAAATGAAAAAAGTTAGCAATATTAAATTAGTAAAAAATCACTTATCAAACTTTTTTCATTTTACACTTTGTTTCATCAAAAAAGACTCATTATGAAATGCATTATTTCTGATGAATTTTTAATCATCAGAATTGTAAACATTTCTGATGCGTCTATATACAGTGTAAAATGAAAAAAGTTTGATAAGTGTTTTTCTACTAATTTATATATATATATATATATATATATATATATATATATATATATATATATATATATATATATATATATATATATATATATATATATATATATATATATATATATATATATATATATATATACATATATATATATATATATATATATATATATATATATATATATATATATATATATATATATATATATATATATATATATATATATATATATATATATATATATATATATATATATATATATATATATATATATATATATATATATATACACTCCTAGTCGGGTTTTATGGGGACATGTTTTTTTTGTTTCCCGTTATGCTTTTTTTTTTTTTAACTTTTTTAATACTATTTTAATTATATTTGTATATTTTTTTAAATTTTTATTTTATTTCTTTTTTTATTTATACATATTTAAATTTATTATTTTATCATACAAATATATTTTTTATATTTATTTTTATTTATTTATTATATATTATATTTCATTTTTATTTCCATCTATTTACAAAAACAATTAATTACAGTAACATAAACATATTTAAACCTTGCCGTGTAATCCTAAGCCTGACCTTTATGCTGATCCAAACCAAACCATCAGTCAATGTAGCAGCACTCTGTTGCGAGTCAGGCTATTTGATAGTTGATGTATGTATTTTTTGCTCTCTATAAAAGTTGCTTATGGGGACATTTTTGCTTACAAAAAAACGATGCTTACAGGGACAAAAAATTAACGGGTATGCAAAAATGTCCCTGATAATGCTAATGTCCCTGTAAGTATTCGTTTTTTTGTAAAGTCTCGGTAAGTGGTGCTATAAGTGTGTGTGTATATATATGTATATATATACAGTGCACGTGATGAATAAAATTGCTCAACGCGATATTTTGCGTTTGTAATACTGTAACACATTATCAACTAGCGCGGTTATGCGCGCTCGGCATCAAGTCTTTGAGAGCAATATTCAGAGTAGGAAATTGGTCGTTATGGGCCATCCATAAATTACGTACGCAAGTATGGGGACGGGGTCACTCAAAAGCGTACCAGTGCGTACTAGGGGATTTTTTGTTTAAATTTTTTTTATGTGAAGTCCAGGAAATCTGACGAAAAAGCTTTGGTTTTTTAATTAATGCATTTGTCTATCTACCGGAAAAAATATGTTACTGCAGCTTTAATATTAAATAAAAATTATGAAATATTGCCATTTACTAAAAGTTGGCGACATAACATGACATAACATAATATGATAACATTGTTTCCTATTGGAGTTGAATTAACATGCTTGATTGTGGATATTTTAAACAACAGAAACAATTTAATTTAAATAAGTAACAGTTAAAAATAAAAAAAATAAAAGATTAAGAATATTTCTTTTATTTACAAACGATGTGTGAAAAATTAAAAACAATAAAGCAAAAGAATCTTTCGTTTTTACAAAACCTTGTGGATTAATGCTTTTGATTTTTCAAAATTCAATCAAGTTTTAATTTTTTAATTTAAACTTTCTATTTTAACTAGGACAAAGCGTTTAAAAAATAGTAAATATTCCATTTCGTAAAATTTCCATTTATTGTTTGTACAAAACAGAAAACTGCATTCTAATTTAAACTGAATGCGCAATTTAATTATTATCAAGTGAATAATTTATTATATACTTGATTATATACTTAATAAATATATAATAGACTTATACTAATATAATATATATTAGTGTAAGTATATATATACTTATTCAAATATGATATATAAATAACTTATCTACTGATGCATATTTTGAGAAATGCGTTGGTGAAAATAGTGATGTTTTTTTTTTTCTTTTGTTGTTTATGAGTCTGCTTTCAAAAGTTTCAATTCAAAGTTACATAACAAATATATTTGTTATATAACAAACTTATATAACAAAACATTTGTTATATGTATTGTTTATTGAAACTTTTTTTCTAAATTTTTAGTTTCATTTAGCTTTAACTTTTTTAATAAATAGACTTTAATATAAACTTTACCGATTCGAAGATATCAGTGAAAATATTTAGTTTATTAACTTATATTTGACGAAAAAATATTTGATATTCCAATGTTTTGATGTTTTAAGTCATTAATTAATAGAATGTGATCGAACCTGTACGAAATCGAAGCTATAAGTGAAGTTTTAGTTAGATAAATTTTTTGCGCTAAATATTTATTTATAAGATATTTATGAATGATGCGCTAGATATTTAATTTTTTAACATTTAAGTTTAGAATATTCATTGAATTGTTGCAAGTTTTGATATTTTATTACATGGACTTTTATGTAATTCAAAGTAAAAGTTCTAGTTAAGCGAAGTTTTTTGTCAAATGGACAGTAAAAAACTGTATGATTTGTCGAATGGTTTGACTTAACTTGGGTACGATAAAGTTAAAATGGAATTTAAAAAAAAACATGCTGAATATAGCTTTCAAATAGAAGAAATAGATCATTTTTAATTTGAACTTATGCTGCATAAATTAAAATTAAAGTACATCATGCATAAATTATGCGTGACATACTTTATTACGAATATAACTTCTTTATTTAACAATATGCAAACTCTACTGTTTAAACATATTTTGACTTCAGCAAAAAAAATTTATTAAAAATATTTCTTTTAGAATCAACTTATATTTTTTTTCTCTCAAGTTTTTCAGACGAGTGCGATTTTTTACTCTCGTAATAAAACTAGCAAGCACTATTTTGTCGCTACTGGAAGGCCATTTACGGGCTTGTTTCATGTGCGCAGAGCGCTCGCTCCCACTTCATCACTTCATCAAATATATTCATATATATATATATATTTATATATATATATATATATATATTTATATATATATATATATATATATATATATATATATATATATTTATATATATATATATATATTTATATATATATATATTCATATTATATATATATATATATTTATATATATATATAAATATATATATATATATATGTATATAAAAAATATATATAAATATAAATATATATATATATATGTATATATATATGCATATATATATATATATATATAAATACATAAATTATATATATATATATATTCATATATATATATATATATATATATATATATATATGTATATATATTCATATATATATATATATATTTATATATATATATATATATATATATATATATATATATATATATATATATATATATATATATATATATATAAATATATATATATATATATATATATATAAATATATATATATATATATATATAAATATATATATATGTATATATATATATATATATATATATATATATATATATATATATATATATATATATATATATATATATATATATATATATATATATATATATATATATACATATATTAGTTAGTGTATTCTACAAACAGAGTGCTCAATGTTCTTAAAGAACAGAGCAATAATAAATTAGTAAAAACACTTATCTAATTTTTTCTTTCTTCTACACAGTGTTTCTCCATCAGTAGGTTCATCAGGAAGAAACTTCCTGATAAACCTACTGATGGAGAAACACTGTGTAGAAGAAAGAAAAAATTAAATAAGTGTTTTTACTAATTTATGTATATATATACATGCATACACTTACATGTATAAAGTGTTATATCAACATTTAAATCAATAAACCTGGATGATTTTACCTTGTAAAAATAATTTTAATCTTCAAATTACAAATAATCAAATAAACATTAATGTCTTAAATAATAAATCAATAATCTGATCAATCCTGAAAAACAGGTTAATACCAGAAAGAGAGAGGTTTTTTTTTTGTAATTTACCTCCCCAAGGCCAAGAAGGCCACTACAGATGAGGAGGCTAATTGTGGTTATAACCCTCTCACAACTCTATAACTCTGAAACACAAACCTTAACGAACAAGGCTGCTGCGCAGAGAAATAAGTTGAGTGTGGTACTACCAGGGACATGGTGGGAATCAAACTCGGAACCTCTCGCTTATGAAGCGAGCGCTCTACCACTACATAGTTAATATGGGGTATATCAAAAAAAAAAAATTTTATGTTATTCACCTTTCCAAAGCCAAGAAGGCCACTACAGTCGAGGAGGCTTCTTTATTGTGGTTACAACCCTCTCTCAACTCTTTACTTCCAAAACAATAATTTTGACAAGCAAGGCTGCTGCTTGGAGAAACAGGTTGAGCGCAATTCTACTAGAGACACAGTGGAAATCAAGCTTGAAACTTCTCATTTATGAAGGGAGTGCTCTTCCACTGTAGTTAAGCTAAATTTGCTTTAACTCTTTCATGCTGTCATATTTAAATTAGAAAATAGTTTTATGGAAACCTGTTTGAACCATAGAAACAATAAAAATAAATACTTAAAAAAACTAAATTTTACAACTATTAGATAATTTGATTATCGACTAAATTGACTGATATATTTTCTAAAGTTGGCTAAAATCAACTAATACATTTTCGAAATCAACTAAGTTGACTAAAATCAACTAATACATTTTCGAAATCAAGTCGACTAAAAGTCAATTTAGTTGAGTATGGAAATAATTTGTATTTTTGAAATAAATTTTAATAAAAATAATAACATAATTCATGTTTTAATAAAAATAATAATGTAATTCATGGCTTTCTATATTATTCTAGTAATATATATATATATATATATATATATATATATATATATATATATATATATATATATATATATATTTATGTGTGTATATATATATATATATAAGTATGCAATTACACGGGCAATGTTACTAAAAAAGCATTACATAATGCAAAACTGCAAGGACCAGCTCAACAAAAGAAAGCTAAAAAAATCTTTCGTTTAGTCACTACATTTTACAGTAATCTAAACTGCTAGCCTATACTAAAACTAATCTTCTATTTAGTCTATTATCTATGAAAGAATACAACATATTTTTTCTAATACTAATCCTGCAATAGCTTACAAACAACCACCAAATTTACTAAGAAAACTTACTTTGCTAAATTTAATTCTGCAACATCTAACAATAAAAAGATTAGAATTTTTAAGTGCAATGATAGTCGTTGTAAAATTTGTCTATTTTACCTGCAGGAGGTAAAAAAATTTGGTACTATTTGGAACATTTATAGTCACATTACTTGTTACAGCAAGAATGTCATTAATTATTTAAAATGTTTATTGTGTAATGGTCAACATATATTGAAAAAACAAATAATTTAGAAGTTGCATAAATGGTCATATTTTAAGTAGCAGAACCGGCCATTCAACAGACAGATTTGACAACCATGTGTATTGCCAATGTATAAATAATAAAATAATGAAACCGTTTTTCCTGCTTTTTTTTCTTTCTAGAATTTAAAAGTGATAAAAATTTATTGTTGCATGAAAGTCATGTGTATAAACAAAAGCATGATACTTTTAACTAACACTTTTAACTAATGTTTTAAAAAACATTAGACAATGATAACTAATAGTAACAATACCTTAATTGTTTAAAAATTATAATTTTGTAACAAAAATAAAAACTATTATTTTTGAATAACAGCACTCAAACTAGCATACCGATGAAACATTGAAAGCTTGTGCTAAATACATTTTGTAATATTTTGTTACAAATCTTTTCAGAAATAAAAACTTTTTTTGAAGCTATTATATTTACAATGTGATTGTATAATGACATTTAGATTTTGGAGCTCCACAACTTTTAATCCAAGCTGGCTCTGGCCTCCTCTTCCGGCCCCAAACCAGCTCAGAGCGGCCCTGTATGAAAGTACTTTTCAAAAGCATCAAATAAAGAAAAGAAAAAAAATTAATGAAATACATAATCGAAAGTTTAATTAGGTATAAATAATACTAACATGCTATGAATTAGATAAAAGTTTATGAGAGTAAACAAAAAACTAGGTTATAGTTATAATAGTACATATTATTGTTATTAAATGAACAAAAATTAAGACTTTCAAATCAACTTTTGATCAAAAAAATCAACTTTTAGTCAATTATTAGAAAGTCCATAGTTGATTAAATCAACTATTTGATTTTTCAAAGTCGACATATTTCAACTTTCGACTATTCGAAATCAATAACAACACTACTAAATTTAAATTAACTTTGGTCTTTAAATTTGCTTGAACAGAAGTTAAAATAATTTACTAAATAAATATCTGAGCACTTCATAATATTCACTAAATTAATATCTGAACACTTCATATAGCTGCAGTTTTAAATTCTAAACCAAAATCATATGCAAAAAAACTACATCTATTTTAAAAATTACACTTTTCAATTATCTAGTTTAAAGTTGTATTATTTTGCTATTAATAAATAGTAGTAGAAAGCAACCCGTAATACGGGTTACGGTCGGTCTGTTACTTAATTTATAGTGACTGTTTTCCACAATTTAAAGTTGCGAAACCTTGACTAATACCCTGTAAGAAAAACGCCTTCAAAATAAAAAATTAAACCATCTGTAAAATTAAAATAAATTAATTTACCAATTATTTAACCTTATTTGAGTAATTTACAACCGACATAGGTCATATCAGTGTATGGCAGAACCATTTTCCTAGACATTACTAAGTTCAACACAATACGTTTTTAGTTACTGACACAAAATAATAACACTTCATCATGCCTTAAATTGACGAAAGATTAAAGCTAAATTCTTGTTATATTTTTTATAACATGAACTTTAATTAATAAGATTAATATGAAGTGAACGTGAATTATTTATGAGTTATTAATTTTTTGGTATCCCCTTGATACATGTTTCTTTAAAAAAGGAAATTGTCTTTAAAATGATAAATGCACACAACTAAATAAATTTATTATAAATAACTAAGCAATTGAGTACAAATACGTTTCAAACAAAAAAAAGTTGATTTACAATCAAACATGTGTATAGCAAATTTTAAAAAATATGTAAACTTTGATCTTTTATATTGCATTAATGCGTCATATGACAAACCTAAAATAAAAATTGTAACAGATAAGTAGACATAAAAGAAAAACAAAACAAAACAAAAAAAACAACTGGAATACAATTTACCTGTTTTTCGGTAGCCTGTTCTCATACTTAAACTGCTGTCATGATGCAACTTGTCGGTGTTGTTATATCTTCACTGATAGAAGACATTTACAACCTTTTGGTTGCTGTTTTTTCTTCGGTGTCTCCCAACACCCCGGTATTGATGAGCCCTCCAATTGAAGGATGGCTCATCCATACTGCCATTACTTTGCCACTTATCGAAGGACCTCTCTGAGAGAAGCCCTGGGTGTTGGGAGCGATATCTTTTGTATTCCTCAAATGTTAACGACTCTAAAATTACAAATAGAAGGATATAATAAAATTTAAAAATATTTACAGTTTTTTTTAATCAAAATATAAAGCATAACATCACCATTTTTACAGGATGAAGAGGATGCTAAAAATAAATTAAAAAAAAGTAAATTAAAAAGAGTTAAACTTGTGATAAATTTAATTTTAATAAAAATATGAGTAAAATGCAAACAGTTTTAAAATGTCATATTTATATTAAATAATTCTTTCACCTATTGCACATATTTCTCCGTAAAAAATATATAAAATTTAAAACACAGCCCTACCAGTTATGCTTCTACCAGACACTAAAGACAAATTATACCTCAAAATAATTGATAGAATTATATTTACATATAAATAAATATATAACTATAATTTTTTTTACCTATTCCCCTCATTTCTTCCATGAAGTTGTCTAAAGTAAGAAAAAAGATAACTGAAGCTAAAACTAATAAAAACTAAACTAAAATTAACTATAAACTAAACCAAAAAACTAAAATAAACTTTGAATTTTAATATCTGTACCTTAGAAGACAAAGGTCGGTTATCCAGTTTTTTGTGAAAATGAATTATGTATGAGACCTTTTTAGTTTTTCAGTATCTATATAGGTATAAAGACTGTTTTCCTGCAACAATGTGAAACAAAGTTTGGTCAATATGAAGGGTCTGGTGTCCCCACAATGTTCAAAGGAAAAACGTCTGTAGTTCAGAAATGACTTTTCACTTTTTTTATTTAACTTTTTATTTTTTCAAAATTATATTTCATGTGCCTCAAGACAAATTAAATAAGACAAATTAAATAATAACATAAATTTAACCATCAAGAATAAAAAAGCCAATAAAGACTAATTATTTTACTATTTACTCTCTCCTGGACAATTTCTAAAATGTGACAACTGACTTGGACTACTGAGTGTACAGATATAAATGCTTTATTTAACTATACTAATCACATAATTTATACTTAGTTTTTTTTCCAACTCTCCTAAAAGAAAAAGAAAATAAAGCTTAAGTACTTGAAGTTTTAAAATTCCAGTTACAGTACAAATAAACAAATTCCTATTAACAATTATCTAATAGCAAAAACACTGACTTATTTCAGTCTTCAATTCTGTGTCTAAACAATAAAACCACTTAAATGTATAGATGTTAAAATATCTAATTAACTTTTTAAAAATAAATTCACTAAACTAATATAACTAATACCTTTATTAGCTCTCTCTTGATCAACTAAAGAAAATAAATTTTAAATAAACTAACTTGATGTAAAATAATAAGAAGCTATCTTACTGAGAATTTTAAATTTCTTTTCTATTATTGACAATATAATTTTAAGTATTACCTAAGATCTTGGGCTTATTGTATAAAATTATAAAAACCTACTGTTTTACTTTTAAGTCAACAACAATATTTTAAAAAACATTTAAGTTACTTTATAAAAAAATAAAAATCCTTTTAAACATACTACCTCTCTTTTCATTGTTGTCAACTAAACAGAAAAACAAACAAACAACTGATAGTAAATTTTCCCTTTGGTAGTAGGTTATTAAATAGATTAAATAGATCAAAGATCTATAATCTGCTCTAACAGTCTACAACCTTATCATTAAACTATAACTATTTTCTACAACCTGGTGTAATTTAACATAGATATATTTTTTCAAATGACAAAAATTATTAAAGTACATTATATAAACATAGAACAAATGTAGTGATAGTGGATTTAATCCAAAAATAGAAAGAACCTTTAGAAAAAAGCTTACTGCTTTTAAATCTACAAAAATTTCCAACTTACATTTTTTTATCTACATTTACCTATAATAAAATATGAATTAATGAGTTACCATTATTTAAAGTTGATCCAGAAGCAACTAAAATAAATTATCAAATAAAAAGTTTATTTATATAATCTTGACGATAATGTTGAAATAAACAATATTTATTGCTTGAAAAGTTACGTAACAAATGTAATTCAAGTATATTAAAATAAATGTACAAAGTTACCTGTTGTGGCTGGTGCAACTGAAGTTATAACTAAATAAAAAAATATTAAATAAAAAAGCTATTTTATCTATCTTATCTATTTTATCCTGATGATTATGTTTAAATAAACAATATTTATTGATTCTTTTTAAAATAAATTAAAAGACATTACTATTTGCTGTAAAATAAAATAAAAGACATTACTATTTGCACCAACTGATGATGCTACCACACCTAAATGACAAAATTTATTAAAATATTTAAAACATATTTAAAAGAAGTTTTTAAATCTACAAAATCTAAGTCCTTACTGAGTTCTACCTGTCTGTCTAAAAATAAAAATTGAGATAAAATTATATACAATAAAATTGCTAATGCTACATTTGTACTCAAATAAAATCTAAATGATAAAACTTACTTAAGTCGCTGTCAGCTAGCCTGTCTAAAAAAAAATTTGTATTCTCATTAATCCTAATCTATAATCTATAAATAAACTTACTAATATAAACGATAAATAAACTTGAACTAATATAAACTATAAGTAAACTACTATACACTATATACTTACTAAAAAGGCCTTCAGCTCCTTTTAACTGCTCTAAAAAATTAAAAATACTTGCTTAAATTGATCTAAAAAGACTGGAGACAAAACTGAAACGCTTTACTAAAAAAGAAACATTGTATTAAAAAAAAATTTTTTACCAGTCATTTTAGTTTTAACTTCTTCTAAAAAAAAAACAGAAAAATAAAAACAACGAACAACAAACAAATTTTAGTTTTTAAACAATGAACGACATCAGTTACTCTTGAAACTAAAAATTTATCAGCTCTAATCGGCTGGAAGACCTTGCTTGAAAGACCGCGTGGAGTAAAGAAACGCTTTTAGAAAAACCTTGAAAGTTCTTTATTAATAGTGAAAGTGAAACGACACTAACACTATTAAATTACAGTATTCATATTTAGAAGATTAGATAAATTACAGTATTCATGTTTAGATAGTACTAAAAAAACTATTTTACCAGACATTTTATTTTTAACTTCTTCTAAAAAATGAAAACAGGCTATAAAAATTAGAAAAATAAAAACAACCAACAACAAACAAACCATTATTTAAATTTTCTATTTTAAACAATGAACAACATCAATTCTTTTTGAAAATAATAATATATCAGCTCTAATTTGCTTGCTGACCTTACTCGAAAGACCGCATGGAATATATAACTGCGCATTCAAAAGTCTAGAAACTACTTAAAAACTAAGAAATGGTGTATTTTACAGAATACAGAACCGTCATATACAACACGAACATTAGGCGTAACTATGCGCACTATTCATTAGCGTATTAATATATAGATGCTATAAATAATCACAATCACTTCTCTAACTTTATTTGTTTGTAAAATATGCTATTTAAAATTTTATAATAATATTAACTCCTAAGTGATGATAAATAGGTAGTCCTATACATCAAGTTGTTTTTAAAGGTATCAAAAATATTAGGTAACCAAAAAAGTTAGTGCGGTTTTTGGGAATTGAATTGTTTTTAGCATTTTTTACAACACCCACATCGCACAAGGCAAGTAGCTTTGTTGCGTAATAGAACGCGTGTGTCACGCGCAGTTGCTGCATATATAGTGTAGGCTTGTAACGAGCTTACAGGAAAAGTTTTGTGTAAAGAAAGGATGGCAACCCAACCAACGATTATTCGATCTTGCTTACTTTATGAGTTCAAACTTGGAAGGAATGCAACACAAGCGGCCAAAAACATCTGCACAGCATTTGGAGAAGGTACAGTAAGTGAACGCACAGCACAGAAGTGGTTTCAGCGATTCTCTTCGGGAGATGAGTCCATCGAAGACCTGCCGCGTTCTGGACGCCCATTGTTGGTTGATGCGGATGAACTGAAGGACGCTGTCGAGTCTGACTCCAGCCAAACTTGCCAAGAACTTGCAGTGAGGTTTGCTGTGAGTGTTGAAATCATCCGCCTGCATCTGCATGCGATTGGGAAAGCGTGGAAGCTGAGTCGGTGGGTTCCCACAAATTGTCGATCTACAACAAGAAGCAACAGCTTACGATCTGCACATCACTCTTATCACGCCACAATGTTGAGCCTTTTCTTGATCGTTTATTGACATGCGACGAAAAATGGATTGTGTACAGCAATACCAAGCGTTGCTACCATTGGTTGTCCCCCGATGACCCCATCCCAAAGACACCCAAGCCCAATCTCCACAAGCGGAAGGTTTTGCTCTGCATTTGGTGGACTACAGCTGGTGTGGTGCATTACGAGCTGCTCCCAACAGGCTAAACCATTACTGGACTGGTCTACTCAGCACAGCTGCAACGAGTTCACGACCTGTTGCTTGTAAAGCAGCCTGCACTGGTGCACAGGAGAGGAGTTCTGCTTCTCCACGACAACGCGAGACCGCACACCGCTCGCGTGACTCAGGACAAGCTCCAAAGCCTTGGTTGGGAGAGTTTGCCTCATCCACCATACTGGCCAGACCTCTCCCCTACTGATTTCCATTTTTTCCTTTCCCTGGGAAATCATTTAAAAGGAGAGCAGTTCCGAGACCAGGACGCGGTTGAAATGGAGTTGAAAACTTTTATAGACTCAAAGGACCGAGAATTTTTTAGAAGTGGAATAAATAAGTTTGTTTTACGTTGGGAAAAGGTTTTAGATGCTAATGGTGACTATTTTGATGAATAAATGTACTTACTTTTGTCGTTTTGTGTGTTTTTATTATATACGGAAAAACCGCACGAACTTTTTTGGTTACCTGATAAGTAAAGGTATCAAAGATAATCTAAAGATCTATATGCTCTCAAAGAAAGTCAAATTTTATTCCTTGACTGTAATTAATTGAGTGCAACTAATTGATTGCAGTTTAATTATGTATGTTTATAATATAATTGCAATTAAATTATGTATGTTTATAATATAATAAAGAGTTTTTCTATTGCTGTTAAATTAGGTTCTTAATAAATAATAAATTGATATTTTACCTAATAGATTAATGAAGCAATAACTTATATATTGAAGTAATAATGTGGTAGTGGTGTAGCATTTGCTATGTAAGCAAGAAGTTCTAAGCTCCATCCCCTACCGCAACCATGGCAGTTCTGGACACAGCTTGTTTCTCCACATGATGGTCTTGTTTGTCAAGATTTTGTTTTAGAATTAAAGAGTTAACACAGGGCTGTAACGACAATTCATCCTTAAGGGAAGAATTCTTCACAAGAACTCTCTTAGTATAAAGATGCTCTTAAGAACTGTCTTTATTTTACATCTTAGTTGTAATAGTTGAGGGATTTTATTTAGTATTTAATGGAATCTTTGAGGTAACAGCTCTTACTATGGACATATCAAAAGATTTAAACAAAATCTGACATGCCGACATTATTGAATCATTCTTTTCTATAAACTCATCTTATTTCCAGTAACTTCAAAGCAAATCAGATAGCATCTTTATTTCCAGTAACTTATAGGATACTACAAAGTTCCATCCTTAGTCCTGTGTTGTTTCTTTTATGTATTAATGCTCTTCCTGTTAATCTAACCTTTAAGGTTTTTAACCATTAAGTCTATTTGATGGTGAGAAACTATATTCTCTTATCATGAAAAAAAATTGTCACTTTTTTATTTTTTAGAAGAGGCAGTCATTCTTGAATCTGAACTCTCTAAGACAGAGGTAACATTGGTTATTCTATATTAATTATTGGCAGCCTTCTTACTGAGTCCTCAATTTTATGCCTCATTTGATTGTTCTTCATTGCCAAATTTTCGTAAAAACATTATATTTAATCAACCATAGCAAAGTTAGTATTTGCTATGGTTGCAATCAATTGATTATATAGTTGCAATCAATTGAATATATGGCTACTTATTGTGCTTATCAAAGTTGCACCTTTTTACTGTAACTGTGTTTAAAAAACTTTTATATAACTAATTTTTTTTCGTCCTTAATTTTTCCTATCTTCATGCTTTCTGCCTTATAGACAACTTATACTATACAATTTCAAGGTTTTTTTTAATCTTTGTTTTCTTGCTTTTTAACTCTTTTTTTGCTTTCTGTTACCTCCCTACTTTACTTTCTGTTATCTCCCAACTTTGCTGTCTGTTATCATTTAACTTTTCTTTCTGTTATCTCCCAACTTAAATTGTGTTTGGAGTGAATTTGTTAAGATAAAGCGTTGAAAAGAAAATTAATTGCAATATCTTTACAAAGATTACAAAAATTTTTCATATATATGAGTTATTAACCTTGGAGCTGACATCACCTGTCAGGTCCCAGTTTTTTACTGTTTTTTACATGCAAAATTCAGAAGCACTCACCAGATTGTCTATTTCAATGTTTCTATGATTTATTGTATTGATCAGTCCAATTATTTGTTATTTAATTTTCTCTGAACCATTTTAACCAATTGCACACAAAGAGTGAAAGTTTGTAAATAGTAATTAATAAGTTTATAATGTTAAAATTATTTATTTTTAAAACATTACAAAACAGTAAGCACCAGATAAATTAATTAGATTATCAATTAAAGCAATAAAATTATAGATTAAAAGATAGATTAAAACTGTTAATTATCAACTTATGTTATCAAATAAAAAAAGATTTATAATTGGTCAACTTTTTTTTTTATGTTTTTAAAATTTTTCTACTTCTCTAAAAACATCAATCTGAATTTGAGTTCTGAACTTTTTTTACTCATAACTGAAATTTTATGTGTCAATATTTTTAGTCATTACTGAAATTTTAAATGCCTATACTTTTATCACAGTTTTTTTTATTTTTAAAATTTTGATTTGTTAGCAAAATTTAAAATTTTGCTAACAAAAAGTAGTCTTATTATTACTTACTAGACTTTTTTTTTTTTTTTTTAAAAAAAAAAGCGTTTGTAATAAAACATAAAATTCTTAGTTGTCATTTTTATTTTCAATCTGAATTTTTTTTGTCATTTGTGTTTTTTTGAGTTTGTCATTTGTGTTACTTTTCCTTAACATTTGTGTTTGACATTTGTGTTAGTTTTGATGGAGGTTGTGTGTGTGTGTGTGAATTTTTTAAAAGTTAGTTTATCAATACAAACATAAATAGCAAAACACAAAATATATAAAATTAAAATCTATTTCCATTTGTAATATTGTTTACAAAAATTTATGTGTGTATACTTATATTTTGATATATTTTTATATATATGATGATGATGATTGTTATAGAAATTCATCTATTTTTTTTTTAAACATGGTTTTTATATTTTTAGTCCAAAAATCACCTGGTCAAAAATTGATGCAACAAATAGCGACTCCATTAAAAAGTATTAGTGACAAAATAGTATCTCCCATACAAAAATCCAAAGACAACC
The DNA here is from genome assembly GCF_038396675.1 of Hydra vulgaris. Taxonomy (NCBI): domain Eukaryota; kingdom Metazoa; phylum Cnidaria; class Hydrozoa; order Anthoathecata; family Hydridae; genus Hydra; species Hydra vulgaris. The sequence goes on from NC_088923.1 coordinate 37,186,063, forward strand.
AAAATCAAAGTCCAACTCAAGGTGAACCATATATAATAGTTTTAATGAATGAACTCTATATAATTTTATCTGATACCTAGACTTTCTGATACCAACCTAGACTTTCTTGCTTATAACCTTTCACTTATAATATACATTTTTTCAATAGTTTTCTGTTATTGTCAAGAGAGTTAAGAACTAATATACAGAACCCATTTTTTTTTCTTAACTCTGTTACTCCCAAGCATGTGTAATTTGATCTGAAAAGATCTTCATTAAAAGCAAGCATTCTGCTAATTACAATTCTTTTTTTTAAATAAACTTTATCAATATAATTAAGATTTTTCAAAAATATATTATGATTATAATTATGTGTTGGTATATTTTGCAAAACATTAGCATACACCAGCACATTTACAGTGTTATACTATAAATAGCTTTGTATTACATTTTAATGACAGACTTGTCATTAAAGAAGTGATGCTGGTTAAAATACTAAAGAAGTGATGCTGTTTGAAACATTAAGGTTGTGAATAAATAATGTGACAGTGTTCAGATGCAGAAAATGTCAAAAATTAAAAACATTTCATAAAAATTACAAAACATTCAAAATTATTATTTTTATTATTAGGAACACCAAGTAGTAAGCTAGTTGAAATAGAAGAAGAAACAAATGTTGATGATGCAGAATTAAAAATTGGTGCTGAGGCTTCTGATTTTGTAGACCCTTCCATTGCTAGAAATGAAGAGGGAGATGAAGAAGGAGAAAGGGAGATTATAGAGCTTGACACTTTACTGGAAGGCAAAGTTTCTGATGAGCTCGGTCCAGAAAATACTGGAGATCCTCCTGCTACACTTCCTGCACCACAGCCAGCTACTGTTCCTGTTCCACCACCAGTAACTGATGGTGATAGTTTAAATCTTTTTTATGATTTTTTTTACTCCTAAGTTATTATTTTTAATTTTAAGTTTAACTGTTTCTTTTTAGATGAGGAAAAAGAAAATGACAATGATGATAATGCTGTTGAGATGAAAGTTATTTTGGTTGGTGAAGATGAACTTAAAGCAGAAGAAGAGGCAGAAGCTGCAGAAAAAGAAGAGGTAACAATTAAATACAACATTTTTTTTTTTAGTTAATCAAGTAATGCATATATTGTTATACTTTTTATTTATTTTATTAGGAAAAAGAAGAGGAAGCAGTAGATGAAGAAAAAGAAGAAGCAGAAAATGAGGACCAAATAGATTGGTGGGCAAGGTTTTATGAAACTGTTAAAGATGAAGAGCGTCTACAAGAAGCTATTGCTGCTGCAAAAAAGAAAAAAAAACTAGCTGAAGCAAAAAAAGGAAAAAAGGCTGTAATATTAGAATCTGAAGATGGTGAGGAAAATATTGAAGATCTTGATTTAGGGAAGAAAAAAATTATAAATCCAAGAATTATTAGGTTGAAGGTGATTCTTTAAATTTTTTTAAATTTGTTTACTTTATTTTAGATATGTAATAACTGTTTAATATTTTATTATTCATTTCCTTCTTATTTTCAAAACTGTTTAGATATATAAAACAGAGTTAGAGGAGGTTCCAAATTTAGATGGTCTATGTGATGTACTTCAATCTTGGGTTTTATTAAGGGGTAAAAGTAATGGAAATGATGATGATGATGAAAGCAGAATTTACGGAAAGTTCAAGGTAAATGTTTTAAAATTTTGTTATAGTTATTGTACAATTATAATAATTGAAAGAAGTTATTATTATAGTTGTAATGAATTATAAAAATCGCAATAAATTATATAATTGTAATAATATATTTTTAATTGATGTTTTTGATTTTATAAAATAATTTGTGTTTTTAATGTTACAGGGAGCCATAAAGGTGTGGAAGTTTCCTCTGCCCTCGTTTTTTTATAACGAAAACAACACTTTAGGTTCATTCAAGCGTCTTCCAAGCATGGATCCAATTAATGTTTTATGTCGCATTTATGTTGTCAAGGTGATTAAATTTTTTGACAAGGGTGTTTTAGATAAGGGAAATTTAACTATTCTTAAAAGTGTTTAAATATGTATAATATAACTTATATTGTTAATAAGTTGTATATCATAATTTACATAAATAGGTATATACAATATCAATATATGTCAATATATTAATTGTATTTAATGAAAGTTTATTGTATTTGTATGATTTGACATGTCATGCTTGTTTGACAAGATATAATAAAAAAAAAGCATGATGTTTACTACTAAAAGTTTTAGTGCTTATAACAATGATCTGGTTAAAATGTTTTTAAAAAATATAATTTTATGATAAAGATGACACCTAAAATATTTTTATGACACCTAAAATGGTGGCACCTAAAAACAATTATAAAGCTGTTATTGTTCGCAAGTGTGGTTTAATTTTTAATCATTGCATTCATGGTATTAAACAAAAACTTTTTTTTGTTATGACACTTTGATTTTATATGTATTTTTTTGTTTAATGATTCTTGGTTACCTTTGTGTGAAATTATTAAAAGATTTTCGAAGAGGCAAAGTAAGCTTTTTTTTGTGTGACAAAAAAAAAGTATTATGCGAGGTTCTTTTTAATATCAACCATGTTATAGTTATTGTTATTTGGGTTATAGGTATTGTTATTTATTATATGGGTGTTATTTTTAGCTTTTGTTTTATTTTTTATATATATTTGGAAATGGTGGGTGAGTTTTGCAGTTTTTTTTTAATTATTAATTTGTGTTATTGTTTTGAGCATTGTTTTTTTCATTCACTTATTTTCTTGATTTTATTATTGATTTTATTGATTTCTGATAGGCCATTATATACATTTTCTGGAAAATTAGGGGATTACACTATATATTTTAAAAAAATTTTTGTTGTTGTTGAGTTTTTACATTTTTCTGTTGTTGGACAGTTTTGTTTGTTTATGAAGTTGTTGCTGACAAGTCTGAAAAAAATAACATAAAAGGGTTTAAAGTACTTTGAACAAAAAATATGCAAGGAAAATACATTCAAATAGTTTTTAAATATTTAATGACCATTCATCCAACAAGTGTTGAATCTGAAAGAGTATTTTCAGAAGCTGGGCTATTGTGCACTAAAATTAGGTCTCTATTAGGAGACAAAATATTGGATAATTTAAATTGAAAATTAGCCATTTTTCAAAATAAGCCATCTACCTTATTTTTACCTTCATATGTATGTATTTTTCATTTTCGTCTATCTGTATGTCTATTCTATAGACATACAGATATAATATATTATAGATACAGCTTTCTCCAACAACATATCTATTTTCCTGATCATTTGCTTTAAAACTCTAAACACTTTTTTTGTCCTCGAAATTTCGCAGCACTATGTTTAGCTTTGCATTTAGTCAAACTTGCATTCTTCATTCTCCAAATTATTTTTCAGTTGTACTTGAAAAAAAATTTGGAGAATGAAGAGTGTCACGAATTTTCATGTTTTCACGACAATTTGTATGTATATATATATATACATACATATCAGTGAAAATCAGTAAAATCAGTGAAAACCTGTTTTTTTATTGCATTTGTATAATTTTGTAAACATACATATATATATATATATATATATACATATGTATATACATACATATATATATATATACACACATACATATATATACATACATATATATATACATACATACCTATATAAATATATACATATATATATATATATATATATATATATATATATTTTGATATTGATATATATATATATATATATATATATATATATATATATATATATATATATATATATATATATATGTAAATTATGTTAGTGTATTTTACAAATAGAGTGCTCAATGTTCTTAAAGAACAGAGCAATAATTAATTAGTAAAAAACACTTATCTAACTTTTATCTTCGACTTGAAGTTTCACCATTGCTGGATCATCAGGAAGAGTTACTAAATCTCAAAAAAAAATTCAATTTATAGAAAAAAATATTTTACAGGAAGTTATAAATTATTATAAAAATTTTTTAATTACTATATTTTTTTGTTAACGGGTATTACAGAAAGTAATTATGAAATAATTTTCTTTGGAATGGGGATAGTTTAATTTGGTCATTTGTTTTTATAATTTTTTAAGAGGTATTTATTTTCGTGCCTACATTTAGAAATTAATTCAGATTTTTTATTTAATAAATTTTCTTGATTCAAATGAGTAATTATTTCAAATTTTTCTTGCAAACATAGCATACATTTTTTGGAAATGTTATTATAGGCAGGGGCAGATTTTAGAATAGACCATTGTAAATTATAATTTTTATTTTTTTCTTTTAAATCCCAAATATATTTTGACAGCATAGTCTCTTTTGAATATTTTTTGTGTTTAAACGATTGTTTGTGGTTGGCATAACGTTTTTTCCATTCCCCTCGGTTAAGCCAATATATTGTTTATCAGGGTTGTTTTGTGAGGAAACAATGCACTTGTAAATTACATTTTTCGAAAGGCATTTTCCATTTAGAGGGCAATCTATTTTTTGTTTACAATTACAATAATCAGTGTTTTTTTCTTTTATATGTTCATTTTTATTAATTAACGCGTAGTTGTGGCCTTTTATAATTCTTTCTAAATTTTTTGTACAACTATAACTTACTTTAATGGTATTTCTGTTAAAAATCTTATGTAATTTATTAGAGGGAGGAAAATGTTTGTCTACTAATTTTAGAAAAATTTTACCAATATTTGTTGAAACATTTTTGCTGTACGGGGGGTTGAACCAAATTATGTTTCTATTTCTATTACGCTTTTTTGCAATTTTCTTTTCAAATTTTAGCTCGAAATTTTGAAAGCCACTTTTTTTAAGGGCATCTTCATAAACGCGTTTAGAGGAGTTAAAAATATTTTCATTAGAAGAGTTTTGGTTTAGCCTATTGTTAATTGAAATTGGAATTTGTTTTAGAATTTGAGGGGGATGGTTCGAATTTACATTAATATACAATAATTCGTCATTAGGTTTTTTGTAGGGCTTATAGGAACTTTCTGAGAGGTTAAATGTGACATCAAGAAAATTCACTATTTTTAAATTTATATTTATTTCGATTAGGAAGCCAATATTTTTAAAAACTTTAATAATATCTTTTCTAATTTTATCGAGTTGTGGCCCTGATTTTTTATGCATTATTATTAAACCGTCGTCGCGATAAAGACCTAATTGATTAATTTGGATTATTTTAGCAAGGGTATTTAAAATATATAAACCTACAAATTCGCAAATTTCTGCTCCGTCGTAACTTCCCATTGTTACATCAAAGCATTCGTGCGTGGTTTTTTTCTTCCACGTTTCCTTATCAAAATGGAGTAAATTTTTTCTGCAGTGCTTAATTATACGGATAGTGTCCTCAGTAATTTCTAAATGGGATTTTCCAAATTCTATTGTTTTATCTAAAATTTCTGCTGTAATTGAGGGGTAAAAATCAATAATATCAAATTGTATAAATGTGCATTCATTTTTATTGTTAATTTTAGAAAACCAATCTATAACATCAGTGGTATTTTTCCACTGATGTAAACCTAATTTTTTCCGAATAGAGTTATTAATTTTGTCTAGTTTTATTTTACTAACGTGCCCTAGTTCACTTTTTGAAGGTACTAGTAGCCTACAAGGGAGTTTATTTTGAAAATTTGGTTTGTGATCTTTTAGCGAAACAAACGCTTGCGCCGGTGCAACTGATTCAATTCTCGCATCTAAATTAATATTTTTGGCGATGTTTTGAGCTTCTAAATTAATGGCGTTTTCCAAGTTTTTTGGTGCTTTTGTATAATTATTAGAAATATTATCGCGCAGTATTTTTTGATGAGTTTCTGGGGTAATTTGGTAAATGTTACTTGTTTTGTCAGCAAAAACTAAAATATTAGGGTTCAATTTTATATTATTAATGTCTAATTTTAATTGTTTTTGGAATTCATTATTTATGTTTTGGAATTTTATAGTTTTAATTAAGTGTAATAAATCATTTTCAAAATTTTCCAGGTCAGAAATAAATGGTGGGGCGTTAATATCCCGATCCCAGACAAAAAAAGTTATACTATTTCATTAATAGACAAAGTAGAACACTCTATTAAAAGAATTCGTTGGAAAGCCCATTTTTTCTTAGAATCTGAAAAAAATAAAAACCCTTTAATTGAAAAAAAACAGAATGAAAATTATGGATTCAAAACAAAAAACGCCAAGTTTCAATCAGCACAACGTAAATCAGTTTTTTCATAACTATGAAAAAGTTAAAAAAAAGTATAATTTCGCTCCTGATAGAATTTATAATATCGACGAAACCAGCATTAAGACAGTAGTACAAGTACCCCATGTTAAGGCATCACGTGGAACAAAACAAGTAGGACAGTATGTGTCTGCTGAACGTGGACAACTAATTACTATGCGTGGTATAGGAAATGCCATTGGAAATTTCCTTCCACCTGTCTTCATATTTCCAAGAGAACGGTTACATGACACCATGATAAAAGGAGGACCACCTGGTTGTATTGGTTGTAAAAGTTGTAAATATATAACTTTTGTTTGATTGACTCTCTAGAGTGATTATAAGATTATATTGTATAAAAATGTATATATACTTTTACTATTAGAAACCTAAACTTAATGAAATTATAAAGTAAATCAATGCTCTATTTAAACAAAAAAAAAGTGTAACCTCTAGTTATTTCCATTTGCCAGAGATAATTCAAAGCTACACCAGGTGTGTTCAAAGCTACCTCAGTTGTGTTCAAAGCTACCTCAGGTTGGGGCAGTTTTGAACATTTTCATGCGTGTTAAAGAAATAGTAATTCTGACTTAATTTTTTGCTCAGAATTTATTAAAACACTGCAGTTTTGTTCCTTAATCATTGTTTTGACTATTCAGAAGAAAAAAAGTGGTTAGAATAATTAAAATATTGATTTATAAAAAAATGTTTTAAAAATGTCCAAACGCTGCCCCCCTCCCCCCTATATATATATATATATATATATATATATATATATATATATATATATATATATATATATATATATATATATATATATATACATATATATATATATATATACACACACACACACACACAGAGTTATGTACTGAAGCTCTCTTTTTCGGTATGAGTTAGCTTAACTAAGTGTACAATACTTTTTTTGTGTACATATATATATATATATATATATATATATATATATATATATATATATATATATATATATATATATATATATATATATATATATATATATATACATATATATATATATATATATATACATATATATATATATATATACATATATATATATATATATATATATATATATATATATATATATATATATATATATATATATATATTTCTTCAGTTTCTCTCAATACTAATAATTTTATTATATAAATTTTCGCATTTTTCAACATCATCAGCTTGTAAAATATTAAAATAATTTTTTAACCATAATAAATTATATAAAAAATTGTTACTATTGATGTCAGCAGTTGAATGGCTTCTTTTGTTTTTAAATTTAAAAAATGGTATCCAAAACATAGTTTTGACATATTGGTCTTCATTGAGATTAATCCCACCGTTTTGCGCAGAGCACATGTTATTTTTTAACTCTAGTGCCTCCCTAATTTTCTTTCAAACATTTTGTTTTATACCTATATTGTTTTTGCTTTTTCCCAAATAATATCTTCTTTGCAGAAGGTTTTATGAAGTGCTAATGCAGATTGATTAGGTTTCTTTTTGTCAATGTTCCTCTGATGTTGACGCATCCGTGTATTTACCTGGATTTTTGTTTTACCTACATAAACTTTAGAACAGTTGCATTTTATTATATAGGTTGGCTGTTACTCTGTAGATTTGATTTGTTTTTTGGTGTTAATCTTAAATTTGGATTTGATTTAAATACAGTTCTTTAACTGGCTTTTTGGAATATTTTTCGAAGTTTTAGCAAAGTTTTGGCGAAGGCCTAGTACCCATGGTAATAACACTACACGAAAATTATTTTATTCTGATGGAATTGTGTTTTTATTCTTTTAAATGAAATTGGTGTGTAATATTCCTCAATTGTATTTAATCGTACCCATTTTCAATAAACATGTCAGTTAAAAAATTTATTTTGTTTTGCAAATGATGTTTACTACAGATAGAGTAAGCTCTGTGAAGAAATCCTTTGAATATAGTAGTTAAAATATTTGGATCGTGATTTGAATGCATTTTAATTTGAATGTTAGTGATTGCCTTGTTTCGATATACTTTGTACTCATATTTTCCTATTGTGATATTTATAATGGTTGTATCAAGTATTTTAAGCATTTTTGTATTGTTTTCAACTTTAATTATGTATTATATTGCAGGATATAGTTGATTTAAAATATCTTGGAATTATTTTGCTTGTTTGATGATAGGAAATTTTGCATGATCATTGTCAACGTATTGTAAAAATGGTTCAAGGTTAAATACAGGATTTATCGTCAATGCTATTTAATTGCATTATTTTCATGGAATTGTAGAAAAAATTCTGTGAGAACCACCATGAAAGAAAGTCTGATTAGTCTTAAGTTCTCCATTACGTAAATCTCATTGCTCCAATGAAAATAACATTGATATAAGCAAAATTCTATTCGTTGTTTTGTTTCAGGTATACTTAGTTTGTTAAGTTTTTATATGATAAACTGTTATTTAATTGTTCTAAAAGTATAAAGGTGGCTTCTTTTAATGAAATTGATGGGTACAGATTTACAACATCATAAGAATCTCATTGTTGGCGATATTCCAATTTTCTTTTTTTTTTTGTAAAGTCAAAAGTGTTTTTTAATCATGTTGGATTTTCATTTAAGACATTTGGTTGTATAATCTTAACTAAGAGTTCTGATATTCCGTGGTTTGGTGTGCCAATAGTAGAAATAATTGTTCTCGTAGGATACAATTTTGCTGGTTTATAAGCTTTTATTACTCAATACATAGGAGGTGGGATAGGATCACTTGGATATACAATATAGAATATAATACAAAAAAATGTTACAAAGTTTATATAATATACTTATATAATATATTTAGTTATATTATATTATACATATATTTATATATATGTAGTTAGATTCTTATATATCATATTTAATTTTTATACTATAATTTTGTGTTTTGTATATTAGAGTTTCTAAAAATTACTTTATATGAAGTATACAAAAAGATATTTTTAAAATTTATTATAAAGCAATACAAAGAAATCTGAACAACTTTACATTTAAAATAACTTAAATGTAAAGTTGTTCAGTTAAACGCTTGCATTTAGGGTAACTTTAAGAAAGTTACTCTAAATGCAAGCGTAGCTTTGAATCCTCACTTGAACTTTGTTTTTTTGAACTTTGTTTTCTTAAGAAATAATTAGCAAATTAATATAAGTCTACAAAAAGAAGATCATCAGAACACTCTTTATGCAAAAATATTTATTATCTGGTTTGTAAGAAATTTTATGTAGAGTTAAAAATAACGCAAAGTGTTCAAAGTTACCTGGATATTCTATCAATTATATTCAAGTAATAATGTAATATATATCTTTTGATAATTGACAATTAATTAGACTTTTTCTGAAACTTTTAAATAGGAGTAATGTCTTGTTTTTTACTTCTTTTTATATTCTTATTATATATATGTATATATATATATATATATATATATATATATATATATATATATATATATATATATATATATATATATATATATATATATAATTCTGTTTTTTAACAGGCTATTGATTTAAAACCAACTGATATGGATGGAAAGGTTGTTTTTTTTCATTAGTGTTTTTAAGCTTTATTATTTTTTTTTTTATAGTTTTTAAACCTGTAGTTAAAAATAATGGTGACATGACTTATGTTAGAACAATTTTGTAATATATTTTATTTTGAACAGGCTGACCCTTATGTTAAGATAGCTGTTGGAAAGCATGTAGTAAAAGACCGAGATAACTATGTACCCAAACAACTTAATCCAACCATTGGAAGGCAAGTACTAATAATAACAACTGTTAAACATTGGTAATCTTTTTATTCCTTCTATTGTATTTCAAGTAATAACATATTAACTTCACACCTAATAACTTTATAAAGTTATCAGGTGTGAAGTTAATATGTTGATTTTTTAATCAACACCTCAGGTGTTAATTGTAAATCTAAATAACATTTTTTCTAGAATTCTACAAGTTTAAATAGTAAATCTTTTTATTAATGTCTTGAACTGTCTTTTAGAACATTTGATTTTGAAGTGACTTTGCCGCATGACAATATGTTGGTGGTCTCTATATATGATTACGACTTGGTTGGCTCTGATGATTTAATTGGTGAAACAAAAATTGATATTGAAAACAGATTTTTTTCAAAACATCGTGCCATATGTGGATTATCAACGAATTATGACATGTAAAAAAAATTTAACGTTTTGTTTCTAAATTTTTCTCTTTAACATGATTTTTAAGTTTTTCATTGTTTACTTATGTTACACTGATTGTTTGGTTAATTATTTAATTTATTGATTTGTCGCAAATTAGTAATTTTAATATTATTTATTAACTATAGTTTTTTAGTATTATTAGATTATTAGTCAATTTTTCTCTCAAGTTCATACATCCAAAGCTCCACAGTATCCATTGCAGTCAAGGCAGTATTTTTTTTTTTATGCACTACAGTCGAGGCAGTATTTTTTTTTTATCACTACAGTCAAGGAAATTTTTTTTTATGCACTACAGTCGAGGAAGTATTTTTTTTTTTAATCCACTACAGCTGAGGCAGTATTTTTTTTTTATGCACTACAGTCGAGGCAGTATTTTTTTTTTATGCACTACAGTCGAGGCAGTATTTTTTTTTTATGCACTATAGTCAAGAGAGTTTTTTTTTTATGCGCTACAATCAAGGAATTTTTTTTTTTTATCCACTAAAGTTGAGGAAGAATTTTTAATTTTATTTACAACTCTCTCTTAAGTCTAAACTCTGAAACACAGTCAGAGTAAAAAAAACAAGGTATAAACAGGGTATTTCCAGAGGCATGGGTTTGAACCCTGAACCTCTTGATTGTGAGCTAAGTGCCCTACCACTAATCTATTATCACAAAAATGTATTTTTTAATAATATTTTTTAATTCAAATTTTAAAATCAGTTTTTATAATAAATTTTAAAAATTTAAAATTTAAGTCAAGGTTTTAACAAGTGGCGTGATCCAATCAAACCAACAGCAATACTACAGCGGTTGTGTAAAGACCTAAAGTTAGATGGTCCTCATTTTACTCCTGGCAAATGTCGTGTGGAAAAATGGGTGTTTTGTGCAAAAGACCATATTTTGGATGATAATGGTAAACCTTTAAATTATCTTGAACAAAAATTATCAATCACTACACAGAAATAAGTATATAAAAGAAATTTTATATAATTTTATATATTTTAGAAACTTATTTTGGTAATTAGCACATATTTGTATTTCATAATTCTTTCTAAATTTTTTATGCAGTTACATTACTTTATATAATTACTACATATATCTTGTGTGTATGTTTTGCAAGGATGATTGAACCAGTGCTAGTTACAAACAATCAAAAAACATAATGAGTAAATGTTAATGAGTAAATTAAGTCTAATTTAAGTTTATTTTTTGAAGAAAAAAAACAAGCTAAATTTTGCTAAAATCAAGTTTTGTGTTAAAGATCATAGATGATTGCAACTCTGTTTTTGCACAAAATAAAACTGTCATTCTGAGGTTCATAGACTGTCAGGCTTTAGTGGCAAGGTTAAAGTCTTTTTCTAGAACCCGAGTGTTGATTCAAGTGATTTGAACATTGAAGGTTTAATACTTTTGTTTTATGACTATATATTTTAAAAGTCAATTATATCTCTATAGTTTGTTGCTTCAGAGTTTAGAGGTGGTATCTTAAACAATCTAACTGAAGGTTTGGGTAATTCTGCATCAAATCACCCAAAATCTAGGACATTTCAAACCATGGGTCCTCAAATTTTTTTAAAAACTTCTTTGGCTGTTGCATGTTAAAAAGAAAAGTTAACACATAAAGTTTCAAAATGTTGAGCATTAACAAGATACTGCAATTTTAATATTGACCTGGTTTTCCAAAATTTTCATAACATTCTGAAAAAATGTTTTCCTTAAAAAAAAAAGTAATAAAAATGGCAAAAGTATGAAAATAAACATAAATTTTTTTTGATTAAACTAAAATCAACCAACCAACAAATTATACTAAAATCAACCAACCAACAAATTATACTAAAATCAACCAACCAACAAATTATGCTAAAATCAAAACCTTGGATTATTTATGGAATACTTAAATCAGTGAAATACTTTAATCAATGGAATACTTATTTCAGTTAAAAACAAACTTTATAAAAAGTTTATAAAAAATCAAAAAAAATTTATAAAAAAAATGAATTATTTGCAACATTTAAATTTTATAGAAACAAATTTGCAATTCATTAAAATTTAGCAAAAAAACATACTTTATTACATATTATAATTACATATTAATAATCTGAGCAATATTAAAAACACCTGGAAAAGAATAAAAGAAATCATTAATGTTAGACCTTCTACACACAATACATTTTTTAACTTGAATTAAACGAAAATGTTATCACTGATCACGCTGTCGTATCTAATATATTTAATAACTTTTTTTAGCACTTTATATAACAAACAACTTAGCAGAGCCATACCCCTTAACACATATTTAGTGACTTTCTTAACGTTCCAGATGCTAAATCATTTTTTATTAATCCTGTAACTGAAAATGAAATATCTGGTCTCATTACAAACACGCTTAAAAACAGAAAAGCGTTTTGGTCAATCAATCAAATCAATCACATTATTTCAAAGCCTCTCCGTATTGTTATAAATAACTCATTTAAAAGTGGTGTTTTCCCAGATATTTTTAAAGTTGCTAAAGTGATTGCAATATTTAAAAAAGGCTCTCTACTAGATTTCACCAATTACTACCCATCTCCCTGTTTTCTAATATAGGTAAACTCTTTGAGAAGGCAATGCATAGTAGGCTCTATGCTTTTTTGGAAAAATTTAAATGCTTTTACACCCATCAGTATGGATTTCGTCTGGTTTGGATTCAATCACTCCACAACTTATGCTCTCATTGAAATGAGTGAATTGATTAGAAAAGCAATGGATGATAAATATTTTGCATGTGGTGTGTTTGTTGATTTACAGAAAGCGTTTGATGCAGTAGATCATTCAATTTTGTTGAAAAAATTAGAATACTATGGGATCAGAGGCATACCCCTTAAATGGTTTACTACATATTTAAACAAAAGAACACAATTTGTTTCTATCAATGACTCAAAATCTAACCTTGTAAAATGTTCTAATGGTGTTCCTTTGGGTTCAGTATTGTGACTACTGCTTTTCCTTCTTTATATTAATGATCTTCATACATCCATTAAGCTTGCTACTGTTTACCACTTTGATGATGATACTAATCTATTGCTAATTATTAAATCCTTTGAAAAAATTAACATACACATTAACCATAATCTTGCCAATCTAATTCGATGGCTTCGCTCCAACAAACTTTTTCTAAACTCTAATAAAACTAAACTCGTTATCTTTATATCAAATAAAACAAAAATCTATAAACATATGAACTTTAGATTAAGTGGCAAAAAATTTGAGCCTGTTAACTCAATTAAATATCTTGGCATAAAAATTGATTCAAATCTTTCCTTTTTATCCTACTTCAAAGACTTAGCAATCAAAATAATGGCATGTTGGCCAAAGTTCATCATTATGTTAATCTTGAAACACTCTTGAACATATACCATGCTATTTTTGGCTCACATCTAAGATATGCATGCCAAGTATGGGGGCAGTCTCATCAACAAGCTCTTATTAGGTTATCCCACCCCCCAAAACAAAGCTTTAATTATTTATTTCCAAAATATTTATTTTAATCCTAATGTGCTCTACCTAACTTAGTATTACCTAACTAAAGTATTAAAACTATGTAATACCTAACTAAGGTATTAAAACTATGTGACTATATTCAACTTTTAAACTGTCAATTTGTCTGAAACCACAAACACAATACCTTTAACTTACCTTTACACAAACACAATACCTTTAACTTACCTACCTTTAACTTTCCTACTTACCTTTCTTTATTTACTTTTTACTTACTTTAACTTTTCCTAACTACCTTACTTACCACAAACGCAATACCTTTAACTTTACCTACCTTTAACTTTCATCAATTTCTTTTCCTAAAGTGCTAACACTTGTTATCACCTTCATTCTACTAGTAATTCAAACCTGTCTGTCTTTAAACACCGCTCTCATAATTACGGACATAAATCTATAAAATATCAAAGCATTAAAACTTGGAACAACCTTCCTTATAGACTAAAAGCTCTCAATTCATTCTCAACCTTTAAAACTAGTTTATTCTACTTTTTATTAAAAAATACAGTTAGTATTTATAATTTCTATAATCAATTTATGTTGTCTTTAGTATTGTTCATAATTACTTTTATTAATAAAACACATTTGATATTTCTAATTCTATAATAATTTTTGTTGTCATTACTATTGCTTATTGTTATTTTTATAAATATTTACTATTATTAACTACTTTTAACTATTACTACTAATATTAATATTGTTGTTATTATTATAGTAATTATTATTGGTATTATTAGTGTATTGTTGTTATAATAATAATTATTTTTATTACTGTCATTGTTGTTGTTTTTATTTTATTATTGTTATATTTTTATAGTATAACTTTTTATAATTACTACTATTATTGATATCTATATTATATTTATTGTTGTTATTATCACTATTACTATTGAATTTGACAGGTGTTTACTTAATATTAGTATTCATTACTGTTTGTAAATATCCTTGTTGTAAGAACTTTTATTCAGAAATATATTTGATTTGATTCAATTTACTAGGCACAAAAAATCTAACTGGAAAAACAACTGCAACATATGGAACTTTAATTTCAAAGATATATTATAATTTTATAAATACTGAAAGTTAAGTAGGAAAGAAGAATTCTTTTTTTTTCAGGAAATACATTCATACTAAGTAATTTATCTTAAGATTCTGTTCTATTGGCATAATGACATCAGATGCATGCAAAGGCCAACAAGATGCTATTAAAGCTTTAAGTAATATTTGAAAATGTATCTTATATAGCAGAAAGCATGTTGTGATTCATTCAATAAACATACAAAGAAAATCACAAGTAAGTAGATGTAGTATTTAAATATTTTATTATATATACTTTTTTAATTTGTATTTTCCAAAGCATAAACAATGTTTTAAACAATTGTGCATATAAGCTTTATACAATTCAATTACTTTTAGAAAACCTTGGCATAGTTATGATAAAAGAGTCACAAGTCATGATGAGAAGTTGTTTGAATATTATTACTAGGAAGAATTTTTGCAAACGTTGTAAGCAAATGAGTGCCAGAAAAGAAGATCTTAAAGAAGAGAAGCAAAGTCAGGGTGAACAAGTTGAGGATTTTCTAATATCATCATTCAAATCAAAAAGACAGGAGATCAATGAAGAACTCAAAAATTTTAATATATCTCCTCTAAAATCTCTTTTAAAGTCATCAAAACTCTTAGTGTTCTTCTACTTCCGGCCGATATTAAAAGTACAAAGTAACTCTGTAGTTACAGAATACCAGGCAAAAATGGCTAAACAAAATTTTAATAAAAAAAGGATTGTTAGCTATCTCTCCGTTGTATAAAGATAAAGTGTTACACAAAGAAATACAAGGTTCTGTTAAATTGTTTTATGACTCAAGTGATTTAAGTAGAACTAAGCCTGGAAAAAAAGAGGCATTGGAAAGAACGCCCATAAACAAAAAAAAACTGCTTTTGTGTAACTTAAAGGAACTATATGTATTATACAAAGAAAACAACCTAGTAATACAAATAAGTTACTCAAAATTTGCTTCGTTTAGACCAAAGTGGTGAATTTTGCCAGGTGCAAAGTGTATACATTCGGTTTGTGTTTGTTCTTATCACCAAAATGCCATTTTGCTAGTGGATGCCTTAAATATTGGACTAAAGTATAATGATTTACTTTCGAAAACTGTTTACTCAGTAGAAAAGAAAGAATGCATGCTTGCACAGTTTGTTAATTGTCCTGGTAAAAAACCACTTACCAAATATTTGTATGAACTTTTGGAGAATACGAAGATGATTTGGAGGTATACTACAAGCAATGGCTAACTACTGATCTTGAGTTTAACAGCAGATATTCTAATGTTTGTTAAATTATTAGCATCTTGTTTTGAAAAGCTACAAGCTCATTCTTTTATTGCTCACTCTTAATCATAGTACTAACTAAAACAAAATATGGAACAATAAACATTATCATTATTGGTGACTTTGCTGAAAATTATGCTTTTGTAGTCCAAGATGAAATACAGAACTATTATTGGAACACTCAACAATGTTCTTTACATCCGTTATTGATATACTATAAGGATGATAAAAATGTACTGAAACATATTTCTTACTGTTTTATATCAGACAAAATTACACATGATGTAACTAGTGTGTACAAAATTTTCCAACTAATCATACCAATATTAAAAACAAAATTTTCCAATCTGTCCAAATTACATTTATTCACTGATGATTGCGCAACAAAAAAAACAAGTTTTAGCAGTACAAAATTGTAAAAGCTTTTACAATCTATGCCAACTTAGAGCGAATTAAAACAACCATACAGAAACCAAATTTTCACATCAGAAGCTATGTTTGAGTTTTGTATTGAGAAAATCAAGGTTGTTAACTTCATTTACATAAAGGGATTAAACTTACAATTGCAACGTGAAGAGCAAAATGAAAGGTACACTAGTGTAACAACTCTACCTGGTACTTGTAGCTTTCATCAATTTATACATCTTGGAGATAACAGGGTTTTTGAAAATGCTAAAATAAAAGAAATACAAGTAAAATGGCAACAGTATTGTGAACTACTACAAACACAGTCAAAATAACTTACATTTTCGATACCTTTAAAAATCTTGTATATTTAAGTAATTTTTAAAATTACGGTTAACTAATTTTTATTTAATTTACAAATATATATTAGGTATTTTTTTAAAAATTGATATATCTTTGAAATTAAAGTTCCATATGTTACAGGTGTTTTTCCAGTTAGATTTTTTGTGCCTAGTAAGATTATAAGCAGCTGAAAACAAACAAAAAAAATTTGACAGGGGTGTTTTGAGATATTGGTTTATAGAAACTAGTTGTTTTAATAACTTTTAAGCATGTTCCTTTAATATTTTAGCATTAAGTACATTTATTGAATTCAGCATCAAAAAGACATATATGTTTATTTTCATATTTTTGCCATTTTTTAATATATATATATATATAATATATATATATATATATATATATATATATATATATATATATATATATATATATATATATATATATATATATATATATATATATATACACATATATATATATATGTATATATATATATATGTATATATATATATTAAGGTGAGTCGAAATGTAAAAAATATTAAATTGGAGATCCTGTACATGTCTAAAAAGTTGCTTTTTGATGTACTTGTTTGAAAAAACCTCACTTTTTATTTTATGGACATTGTCTACAGGTCCCAACTCTGACTAGAAAGACTACATAAATACCCAATGTTAGTGTAATATATTGCAATGTATTACAAATTAAAAAGAATGTAAACTGTAACGAATCAATGTTAAACAGCAACAATACAAAGTTGTTTAACCTAACTGTTAATAAAATCTTTCTTGCTGTCTATTTTTGGTATCTCTAATCTGGATTTCTTACTCTGTAACACCATACCATGACGGGATTTTCTCTCATAAACTTTACAGCTCGCAGCGCTAACGTCTTTAATTGTTCTCTCTACTGCCTGTGAATGACATGGAACAGTAAGTAATATTGGATGTGTGTAAGTAAGTTGATCATTTGAAAGGTGTGATAGCATCGGAGGAGACGTAACATTACTCTGGTCCCAGTCAATCATGTTAATGAACAATGTCGCAGCCAGATTTAATGTTATATCCTTCTTATCACAATCAGTCACCTTACCAGTAATTGGCAAATAATTAACGACAAGCAATTCATTCGGATCATATTCTAGAGCTGAGCTAATTGTACCTGTCGATGTGGAAGGTCCTGTAGTTCGAGCAAAATCCACGCCTGCCAAAAACCTTCTAAATGGCAGCTCGTTACAATGTAGATGGCATACCAACCACTCTAATGGTCTACCTAAGTTCTCCTCCAATTTTCTTATGATTCCGTTGCTTTTACCTGTATTATTATTTGTGCCATCACACACAACACCTTGAATGCTTTCTACGGAGTTTGTCTCTATAATAACTGACACTAACTCCTTTGTTATATCAGCAGCTTTACTACCTTCAGGAACTACATGATCGATGTATATGTTTCCTGGATACGAGACAATACTATAGTGTTCTTCTTTTTTACTTCTTCTACAACCAAAACTCTCAACTAATGTAACGTCTTGTTTTCCATCAAAGCCTATACAGCACAATTCCTTATTGCTCTGCATATGTTCTTCAACCAGAGTATCTCTCCAGAAATTCCTTTGTCGACGTAGCTTTGAAGGATCAAGAATTGTTGCTGAAGACAACATACTGAGGTCTTTTAAAACAGCATTAACAATAAGACATGTATCTCTGTTGCTAATTTTGCATCGATCAACTGCTTACATAATTCCTTGTACTTGTTTCTGCTCTGCACTGATACTGCTTCTTCCTCTGATGTATAACTACTTTCAGACGTGTTACGCTCATCCTCATCAATATCTTTCTCAGTTTCATATTCAACCTTTTTTGACTGTGCTTCATCACACATTGATTTCATAAATTTGCGTTTTTGTCTCTTTTCCAGTGTTGCTGTCGTTTCTTTGTCTAATCCACCAATTATCATATTTCTAACAGTTTTCTGGTCAACCCAGAAATCCCACTCTATCAATGGAATTTTATTTGGCAGTGGGCACGTGCATAAGTTCCTATCTCTAATGCCCGAATTAAAGCATTTGCAGGTACAAATGTCAAATAACTGCTTAAAAGAATTCGACTTCTCAGTGAACGTGTCTGAAAAATGAAAAAAACAAACATAAAAAATGCTTTTTTTTTCATTTTTCGTTAAAAAACGATATTTTTTATGTAATAAAACCAAAAATAACAATTTTTCGAATTAAATATTATTTTTGAAATTTTTTTATAATTTTGCTTCATTTGAGTACCAGGTTGACATATTTTTGAAAATATTAGGGACCCATTAAATATTTGAAGGTCTTGAGAAACCTCTTAAAATATTTTTTATTCAAAAAAATTTTAAACCTAGTGTTTTTGTATTAGATAGAACGCATTTAGGGGGTGGGAGCAGAATATTTTCAAAAATGTTCTTTTTTGGGACACTAATATATATTATATATAAATGTGTGTGTGTGTGTGTGTGTGTGTGTGTGTGTGTGTGTGTGTGTGTGTGTGTGTGTGTGTGTGTGTGTGTGTGTGTGTGTGTGTGTGTGTGTGTGTGTGTGTGTGTGTGTGTGTATATATATATATATATATATATATATATATATATATATGTTATTTTAGGTAATCCTAAACAGTCAGATGAACCCAGTGCATTAAAAGCACTTCACAACTTTTCAATGATTGAGGGTAAAGGTTATGTACTTGTTCCTGAGCATGTTGAAACAAGGTCCTTACTTAAATCAGACATTCCAGGTATAGAGCAGGTGAGTAGAAAGCTTTTTCATATGGCTAGAGTGAAAGTTCGCCTGAGTGAGTAGAGCCATATTTTTTTAAATATTTATTTGTTTTATTTTTTATTTTTTTATTACTTATTTGTATTTATTATTATTTGTATTAGTTTAACATTTTAATTACCACAATTGCATTTTAATTTTTTCTTTTTGCAGTTATTTTATTTTATTGACTGTTATTTTTGTTACTTAACCAGTTGGTTATAGTTAAAACTTAAACTCTACTGTTTAAGTTTTAGCTATAACCAACTGGTTAAGTATTTTGTAAACAGATTAACCTGAGAGTTTTATTGTGCTACTATGTCAAAAAAAAATTTATATCAATTATGTTAAAATTTATATTTAATAAAATTTTAAGTGAAAATTCTAATTCTTTGGCAACAATAAATTACAACTATAAATTTATAATAAATAAATATAACCAACTTTATATTAGTTAAGTAAGCATATAATGTAAGCAAATTAAACTGTAAGTTTTATTGTAACATGAGTTCAACAAACAAAATTTTATAATTTTTTTCATTAAATTTTAAATTTTTTTTAATGTTGTTTAAAATTAGTAAAGTTTAAAATTGTATTTTTAATTTTAAATTTAAAACAAATTTTTAAAATTTTGACGTTGACTGCAAAAAAAAAAAAATGCTTGTCTGACTACATTTTTTGTGCAGAGGATTTTTTATACAAGAAATGCTCAACATTACCAAAAAAAATAGTTGGGTTTATAACTTTGATATTTATTTTTAGATGTTTTTTATTAAATGATAATTTTTGATTTCTCAGTAAAGTGATTTAATGAGCTTGTGAATTTAACTACAAAATACTTGCATCATAATTTTCAAACTTATGAACATAATATCACTTTATTTCATCTGTATAATTTAAAATTGTTAGACATTTATCACAATTGTCTTATATTGTCAGAAATAAGTTTTTGCCATTTTTTAAATTAAAACAACAACAACAAAAAAGTATTTCCAAGTTTCTTAAATAGATTTGACAATATTGAAGAATTAAAGTAATTTGTATATAAACAGATGCTTTATTTTTATTGTGAACATATTAATAGAAAGATTACCATTTAAAATTTACATGATCCTCCTATAAGACAAGCTCATTTAGTCTTACCTATACTCAAATTAAATTGGAAACTCAATATATTAGGCAAGATTGGAAAAATTGGTTTTTCAACTCCACTAACATTGCCAAGATTTTCAATAATTTAAAAACATTAAAAAATATTTCAGCAACTTTTTAACAATAAAGTAAGACGTAAAAAATGAAATGATATAAAAAACTCGAATCATTTAAAACATGGTCAATTTTAAAACTGTTTAATGTTTAAATAGCTAACTGACTTTAACCAGTGAGTTATTTTTCTTGATTTTTAAAAGTGAATTATTTGAATTTTTTATATATAAGTTGTTTTTTTATATTTTATCTAAAATGTTTAACAATCAAGTTTACCTTAAAAGAACTTCTCATAAAAGTAAATAAATTAAGTTTGTAAACAGAATAAAATAAAATCACAACATGATTTTCTCACCAGATAAAATAACTTACTCAAATCAGCTAAACTTATGTTATTGACTAATGTCTATGCAGCTTAAGAGATATAAAGAGATTATTATGTAACTAAAGGTATATGTATATATGTATGTGTATATATATATACACACACACGTGCATGCACGCATACATATGTGTGTGTGTGTTAATGAGACAATTTATTATTACGCAAAAATGGTTTATTCAATCAGTACAAAATTTTGATACTTTTCAACATAGTTCCCAGCAACACCTATACACTTGCTCTATCTTTCTGCTAATTTGTAAATGCCCTTGGCATAAAATTCTTTGAGTTGATCTTGAAGCCACTTTTGCACCTGATTTTTGACCTCTTCATTTCATTGAAAATGTTTTCCTCATAGACCATCTTTAAGGGGTCCTAACAGATAGTCTGATAGAATAAGGTTGGAGCTGTATGGGGGATGTGGAAGAATCTCACACCCCAGTTTTTGAAATTTTTCTTTTATCAGCTGTGATGTATGTGGATGGGCATTGTCATGAAGGAAAATCATGCCTTCAACCAAGAGCTTGCGAAATTTTTTTTGAATACAGGTCTTACCTTGTTTTCTAACATGTCACTGTAGTACTGGGTGTTGATTGTTCTTTGGGGTTCAAGAAAATCTTGACTCTGGCTCATAGTGGTGAATCCATTTTCATTACATATTACAATTCTTTGAAAAGAACATTCTCATTCAGTTGAATATCAATGTTTTAACTGTTGACTGATTTAAAGCGTTCATGAGTTGTGACACCTCCATCTGGCACAGGTTTTCTTGTGCTGCAAAAAACTTTATTCTACTGATCTTGTAATCTTACATCTTGTTCATGATATATTTAAAAGATCTAAGTAAACCCTTTGATACAGTTGATCATATAATTCTTTTGTCCAAACTCGAAATCTATGGCAACAAAAATTCAACTTGGCTTGGTTTAAAATGCAGTGAAGAAAACAGAATTGACATCAAATCTTCTAATTCAGAAACTGACCTCGGAATATATACCGATAATAACTTAGTATTCTCCAAATGTTGTTTATTTGCATGTTTAATAGACTGTAGGATTGTTTATGTTGTTTGTTGATTTGGACTTGCATTGTTTACAGACGAGCCTTTAACGAACAATTTTTTTTTACTAAACGAACTTTAAACTAGAATACAATAATAATTTCGAGTTTTGAGTTGTGAATAATGCCTATTATGCCAAGTGATAAGTGATAAGAGAGTAAGTTCCAATCGTCGATCCAAGATTTGAGAGAGTAAGTTCCAACTTCGACTGGTTGTCCACTGCATTGCTTGTTGGAAACTTTTGTGTGGCCACTTTGAAACTGTTGTACTCATTTGTAAAGTTCAAACAATTCAAATAATTGTTTCCATACACTTTTAATATTCTTTTATGGATTTTACCACCTTTCTCACCTTGTACAACATAAAATCTGATCATGGCACGTTGTTCTTCCACGGTGCAATTCTCAAGAGAACTTGCGATAATTAATTGAGTAAATTTGAGGTTGTGTTTACAAAAGATGATTAAACAGCTGTTCAGATGTCATTGAAAAGTTGCCAGCTTTACGTCCTGAAAGTTTCATACAGATCAATTCAATTATTTTTGAGTAATAGTATAATGTAATATAATTATTGAATGGCCCTTGTATTTATATATATATATATATATATATATATATATATATATATATATATATATATATATATATATATATATATATATATGTATATATATATATATATATATGTATATATATGTATATGTATATATATATATATATATATATATATATATATATATATATATATATATATATGTATGTATCTATATATATATATATGTATGTGTAGATATATATATATATATATATATATATATATATATATATATATATATACATATATATATATATATATATATATACATATATATATATATATACATATATATATATATATATATATATATATATATATATATATATATATATATATATATATATATATATATATATATATATATATATATATATATATATATATATATATATATAAATTAGAGTCACTTAGTTTTTTTTTATAAAACTTTATTAAAAACTAAAAATTCATTAAAAAAATATTCAAAATAAAATAAATTGATAACTAAAGTGTATTTTTATTTTTTATTTTTTTAATGCTACAAATAAAGTATATATACAATGTGGAAATCAAACAAAAACAAATATAAACTCAATGATTTTGATGCTAAAAAATTAAAAATAATGAAACATGTTATTTTAAATTACAAAAAGGGTTAACTAAAAGTTAAGGGTATATTTTAAATAATGATTAAAAATAACAGTTAACAAAATGAAAAGAACTTGAAAAGCATTTTATTATTTAATATGTAGAAACTTTTGTATGCATTTATTTACTTTCATTGACATTGAGTTTACAAGATTTTGAATTATTTCTTTTGACCTTTTTCTCAACAAAATAATAGCAAAAAAGTAAGGATTGTTTTTTTTGTTAAAAAGTCTCAGATTTTTGTATGCAGATCACCACGTAATTGTTTCTATAATTCTTTTAGTAGTTTTTGCACTCACATTTGTTCCAGTGTAATTTATGGTAGAGAGCATTTGATGATAATTTTTTGTCATGTTTCATAACTTAAATTAAAAACTTTCATCTCTTTGCGTTGTTATAGTTGGCTGACCAGATTGTTGCCAATTATTTAGGTAACCTGAAAAAAAACACTTAATAAATTCCATTAATTTAAAAAATAAAGTAGCAGGCTTTAACTTTAAATCAAAAATAAAAATTAAATTTTAGATGTTATAAAATTATGTATAATAATGAGTACAAATTCAATTTTGAAGAAACAAAATGTTATTTAAACATGATATATGTCATATAATTATTATATATAAATACACACAAATTTGTAGGGTCGAATTCAGCTGTGGATTGATTTGTTTAGCATGGAAGGACCGGCTCCAGGTGCACCTATCGATATAACTCCGAGAAAACCTATTTCGTAAGCTTCTTTTGAATGACTAGTTTTATTTTAAAAATTTTGTAGTGTTTTAAAAACTTTGTAGTGTTTTTTTTTTAATATTTGCATGGTCTCTAAATAATTCTTGATAATAATGGTCCCTTAGATATCTTTCCTGTAAATGTATAAAATGTGTTATTATTATTTTATTAAACACCCTCTGTAAATGTGTTTACAAGGTAAAAATACATAAAAATAGTTTAAGATATATAAAGAGAGAATAAAGTATATCACTTGGGAATGTTTTCTTCAAGAGTATTTTTGAAAATTGTTCGCTGTTGCTTTGCGTTCCAACATTGAATTGCTTGTACTAAAATTTGATAAGTATCTTCAGGAATTATATTTTCTGAAATATTAATTTTCACTTTCTTTTTATCCTGAATTAAGTTTTTCATATTTATTTTATGGATCTTACATAATTCCTTTATATCATCTAAAAATGAATATTTTAATGAACAATAGTTAAGCTGAGAATTGATGATTTCAAAAGTTACTTTATTATTTAATAGATGGATAAATGTTTATGTGTTTTGAAAGGAAAATATTCAAAAAGATAGCTAATTAGAGGAACAGATAAGCAAACATATTCAAATTGTTATGCAGAGTATTTAAAACACCACCTTTTCATAAGATTAGGATGCCAGCTATCTTTTTTGTGGCTTCATACTGTGATTGCCCGTAATGGTTTTTAGGTTTTTTTTAATGTTTCTATGACTGATTGTCTTATTTGGATGTCTAGAATGTTTATTGTCATCAGTGTCTATGCAACCACGTTTAAAATCAGCTAAACAATGATTATTATCAAAAAACAATAATAAATCAACACTTAAAATTTGTTTTGAATCCATATTTGTATATAAAGCTAAATATTAGTGTTAGGGTGTTTATATTTTTTCAAATGGTTTTGTTATCTTTAGGTACGAGCTTCGATGTATAATCTGGAACACTGAAGATGTCATTCTTGGAGATATCAATATTTTGACAGGCCAACCGTGTGCAGATATATATGTAAAAGGGTGAATATTACATTTTAAATATTATGAAGTGTTTAAGAAAATGTTTTGTTCCTAGTGGCAGCACAAACTATTTTTACTTAACAGTTTTTTCAAAGTGAGGGTGTAATACAAAATGAAATTGCTAAAAATTTCTACCACTTTAATAGGTGGGGGGAGGGGGTGTAAAACAAATTTTGGTTCAAAGCACTGGTGTTACCGCAATGCGATTCTGCAGTTAATTTTTTTTTTCAACATTTTCACTTCCAACAAGGCTGCAAGTAACCACTTAGAGTTGGAAGTTACTGGAAAAGAAAAGATGAAGTTTATAGAGCAAGATAACGATTGACAGATAACTTAAAAGATTGCAAATTATATGAATCAGGAAATCAAGATGAAGGAAGCAAAATTCCAAAGAACTGATATTTGAGGAAAAAAACTAAACAAACAAGATTTTTTAGAACACTTAGGAACAGTCACAGTGAAAAGATGAGACTTAATTGATTGGCGAGTAACACGAGAATGAATTTTAGTAGATGGCACAAGAGACACTAGCTCTTTAGAGCAGTGCCCATTATAGTATTTAAAGAAAAGATAAAGAGAAACAACATTACAACAATGTGTTAATGGTTGAAGGTTAGCTGCAAGAGCAGGTCCAACTATGTTTACAATGCGTTTTCACACCTTGTCTAAAAGAGATAGGGTATCATTCAAAGATCTGCCCCAGATATTGCAACAGTATTCCATACAAGGATGGATTTGAGATTTATAAATATAAATATCTTGAGTGATATCTTGAATAGTATCTTGAGTGAGAAAGTGGCAAGCATGATAAAGAGATACAATCTTAGCAGATGCTAATTTTGCAATGGATTTGAGATATAGTTTCCAAGAAAGATTGGAAGTTAATCCTAGAGATGAAGGGTAGATGACTCATCAAGTACATCACTGTTCATATATATAGGAAGATCTTGATTATTGCGATAACAATTAGCTAAAAAAAATTGAGCTTATCTGAGTTAAAGTTTACCAGCAACTGAGACCTCCATGTTCTATCAGAAGTGAGATCATTTTTAAGCTCAAATGCCCCCTCAAAGCAATCAGAGAATGTTGACTTTTTATCAAGACAAGAATAAATGTTAGTATCATCAGCGAACAATGCCACCTTAGATGTGAGAATTTCTTGAAGATTTGTTAATGTAAATTAAAAAAAGTAAATTGCCAAGGATAGAACCTTGAGGAATCCCTGAAGAAGGGATTCCTCAAGGTTTAAGACAAGGTACAGGACTTGTAGAAGAGTGTTGTCCACTAAGGATAACTTTTATACTACAATTAGTAAGGAAGAACTCAATAATCTTAAAGATGTTACCTGATACACTGTAAGAAGAGAGCTAATGGAGAAGACCATTGTACCAAACTTTATCAAAAGCTTTAGAAATGTCAAGAGCCATAGTCTTGATCTCTCCACATCTATCTAATGCATGATAAAACCTATCAGTCATTACCATTAACAAATCAGCAGTAGAACGAGAAGATTGATTAGTTTAAGATGAGAGATTAAGTGTTTGTTAATTAAAAACTCAAAAATCTGATAGGAAGAAGACTAATGGGATGGTAGTTAGATGAGTCAGATCGCTCTCCAGAGTTTTTGGAAATAAGGATAACAGATGCCACTTTCCAGCAGGCTGAAAAACAAGACTCTGGTAAGCACTTGTTAAATAGTTTTGAGAGTATAGATGACAGCTCGGGAAAACACTTCTGCAAGACTATAACAGGTATGTTGTCCGGACCACAAGCTGTAGATGAGTCTAAGCAGGAAATCACTTTAGATACAGAAACTGGAGTGATTCGAATGTCAACTAATGGATCAACCTGTTTGTCAGCTATATCAGGTAGAATGCAACTAGTGAAATCGAGAGATGATATTGATGAAAAGCAAACAATTATTATTTCTCAGCAAACAATTCAGCTCTGTCTTTAGGTGAGGTGACAAAATCTGAACCATACAAGAGAGGAGGAATAACAGATTTACTCTTATTATTGATACTGTAAAAGATTCCCCAGAAGTCACGAGAGCCTAATTTTTGAGATGAAATATGAGATTTTATGAGAATAGATATGAAAATAATGGTTTCAGTTGGAAATTGCAGCAACTCAATGTGAGGAAAGCCATGGAGAAGAGTAAGGCTTGACTTGGAATCATCGAAAGGGAATCAAAGATTCCGTACCAGCCTGAATCCAAGAAGTTATGTAAAAAGCACATTTGTCATCAGGAAGACGAAAGATTTCTACACAAACGCCATCACAAAGAAAATCATGGAAATAGTTCCAATCCCAGGAGGATTCTGATGATGAAGAAGAATGAGATAATAGTTTTAGAGAGATCAAATCGTGATAAGAACCACCTAAGAGTGAATGTGGAGAAACTGAGCAACAACTAGGATCAGAAACAAGACATAAGTCGAGTAGAGAAGGTAAATGGTTAGGATTGTCTGGAAAGCAAATAGGAAAATTGTCTATTTGAGTTAGAGATTAAGAAAGGCAAAAGCTGTGGGTCTTAACGCCTGCAGAGTCACTGACACTAGAGCCAAGCCATTCAGTATGATGAGCATTGAAGTCATCAATAACAATGATATTGGGTGAAGGATAAAGAAAGAGGGTTTTGTCAATTTGATCAGAAATAGCATCAAAAAGAGTGCATTCTTGAGTTAAAAGTGATCAATATAGAACAAAGAGAATGGCGATAGAATGAAGTGGTGCTAAACAGAAGCACATGAAAGAATAGCCTGTGGATTCAAACCTAGTTTCTCGACAAATGGGTGAACTCTTACAAATGTAAATGCTCAGACCAAGCATGTGACTATTGGAGTCTTAACAAATTAAAGGATGATAACCATCAACACTAAGATCACAAGATGAGACAGCTAAACTCAAATTAGTCTCACAAAGAGCAAGTAGGTCTGGTGAACTCTGCAGGAGATAAGACTCAACAGAAAAAAAGTTACTTTGAAGACCACAAATATTAGTGAATGATAGGTTTAGAGAACTTGGTGGTGACGATGGTTTTTTGTGTTCTATAGTTTTTGGTATTTTATTCATTTTTAAACTTGTTAATGAATTTAACTCAAAGCCTAGATATTACTCAGTACACTATGTAATAGTCCAAGTATTTGCCTCATTTTTTATTAATAAACCCTTAGCCATAACAAAGGGCTCCAAATGTGGCTTTGACAATGCATACCAAAGGTATGAACAGGGACTCCATGAGCAACATTGCACTGTTAGTATTCCTATTTTTCAGCTGTTGATGGAATCAGCCTCTCTGAGAGCTAGCACAGAGTTTGGGAAACCTGACTACCAGCCAGCCTCAGAACCATTAAACTGAGTTTTAGAGCTGTACCCTCATTAGGTGATAATAGAATGAGTTGCCTAGTCATAAAAACAGAGACACAAGCAAAACCCATGCATTGAGTCAAGAAGATCCAGCATTCAACATCCTTAACTGAAAACAACGTATTATAAATACAATTTCGCCAGCCTAATAGATGAAGAAGGCTGTGTTAGGCTGGTCAACAGGTAAAATCTGTTTACCCCTATGTTTCAAAAGTAATTTTTAAATAAAGAATTGAGGGTGATATCATTGCAATATTTAGTTGGATATTGCTATGGAGGTTTTTACGATTTAGTTAGCCTGCTATTAGTTTATTGTGAGCTGATTTTCATTTTTTTCAAGTATGTATTAAAAAGAAATTAAAAAACTGCGTGCAATTTTTAATACGTACTTGAAAAAAACTGCTTTTGTGCTAACCGCCAGTGCTTAGTAGGTTATATATACTTTTTAATTGGTTTTTAAAGCTATAAAAAAGTAAAATAAAGATGAGTTTATGAATATTGTATTCTATTGAAATTTGTTATTAAATGTAGTTTGCAAAATATCACTGTGGCATTGTTAAAATTTACATGCTCCCACTTTAAAAAACATAATTTATTACTTACTTTAATAATTCCTTTTTCTTTCTTTTCTTTTTTTGTTCATTTGTTTTATCAAATACTTGTTGAAAAATTCAAATTTCGTTAATAGTCAAACACATCTAAAAATATTTACCAAGATTAATATTGATGCACAATGGTTATTAAATTTTTGCGGTATTTAACTTTTTTTGCAGCCGTAAACATTATTAGTCAGAGGCAATTAAATTACCACAATTTCGAGCTTCATGAGCTAAAACTTTATGAACACAAGTAAGAATTTTACATTATAAATATTTCTCATTGATTATTAAAACGGTTTGTAGACAATAATTTTCAAATTTGATTGGATCAATTGGAATTTTACAAGACAAAGATATTAGTATTGTTCTTAAACAGACAATAAGATTTATACCAATATCCAAAATTTCTGATTACAATATTGGATCAAAGAAAAAAAGCTTGCCATGCAGTATGCCATTATTAGATGAACCAGTGCATCCTATATAGGATTTGTCTATATTTTTGCCAAAATCATTTTTGTATAAATCTTTTTTGTATAAATATTTTCACACTTTTACAAAATCTTTATTTATTTTTCCTTTTGTCTTCCATTTCAGCTTTTGATAATCAGAGTTTTTCCATTTGATATTTTATTAAAATATCAAGAGTTCATTTATTTGCCTTTAAACAAAAGATTAAGTTTTCTATTTTCTTTAGCAAAATTTAACAGAATTAGGAGTTGGGTTTGCCTAAAACATATTCCAGTCATATGTTTGAAATCTTATTAAATTCTGTATACTTCTGTAAGAACCTGAAAACATATGGCTAAACTTCGGCTCTTCTTCTTTTAATCCAATATGGGTTTTGATGTCACACGGATTCGCCCAAGAACAACTATTTTCCATTATAAAATATTTCTACAAAAGTTTTTTTTAGATTTATTAGAGCATGTTTTTTAGCATATGTCACGTGTAGTTCAGTTACAGTTGTACCTTAAGGGAACAATTGTAACTGAAAAAAGTTAATCTTCTGAAGAATTTTCAGATAACTCATCGAACCTTTGGTTAATTGAGAAAAACCCCAAACCCCTAATTTACAACAAAAATCAACTTAGTTGAATCCTTTTCTTTATTATTAATTTTAGATATGATTAGTGTGATTCTACCATTCCTTGAACAGTAGAGTCAGAAGATTTTGTAATGGCCCATTTGCATCCTTGTCAGATATGTGCATACTATTTGGTCTACATTTTTTATTAGATTTTAGAGCATCATTGTATAACAAACAAATATGCACCTTCCCTCTTTACTTTTCAGTCTTATTGCCATGTACTGAGATAAGGTAAAACTATAATTTAATAGAAAAGCAAGCCCCACTTGTGAAGACATTTTTTTTAAAATTTTTTTGCCAATGTTTTTATTAGTAACATACCAATTGTTGATCTTGTGCAATGGGTTTTATAATTTTTTTGAATTTCTTTTTTCCTATTTATTTGGCTGTGATATTTTAAGTATATACTTTGTATCATGTTCAGCTTTGTCAGACAGATTTGAAAAATCTGTCTGCTAAAGCTGAACTTTTAGCTCATTTTTCTTTGCTTTAAAAGGTATATTATGCCGTCCTCTCTTTAAATCTGGCGTTTCTGATATGTTTGAGAGTTTCCAAATAAGTTCTTTAAATTAAAAATTAAAAAACCAGAAATTTGACTTTTTATAAAATTTATACTTTCTGTAATGAATATTTCTTCATTTTTTGTTTGTGCGTGGTTTGCAATAGTTTTTTTATTTAACTTTTTTTTTAACTTTTTAATTTTTATAACATTCTTCTTATTCAAAAACTTTAAACACTTAAAGAACTTTAAGACATTTAAATTACATCACTAATCATAAAAGAAATAAAATCTTTATTCTCTAATTTAATTTAAAAAGGTTTGAAACTTATTATTTATTTACACTATTTTAAATCAACAAAAATATTTTTTGTAAATTTTTTCAAGTTGTGGAAAATTGTGGAAAAGGTTATATCAATTTAGAGGAAGTATTTTCAATTTTAAAAAAGTATTATAAATTCTATGTAAAAAAAAAAAATGTAAGTAGAAATATTTTTAAATTGAAAATAGTTGTTCTTAGGCAGGTTGTGGTGTTATCAAAACCTATTTTGGGTTTAAAAGAGAAGGGTCGTAGTTTAGCCATATGTATTCAGATTCTTACAGAAACATACAGAACCTAATAAAAGTCACATTAAAGTATGCTTCTATTCTCTAGTCTAAATCTTTCATCACATTTTTATGGCAAGAAATGTAATTATATAAAATATTTTACATTAAGCTCTGAAAACCTGTTAAGCATACTTCCAATAGATATATAATACATGGAAGTTTACAGGTGTGGTTTGAGAAATAAAAGTTCAAAATTATCTCTTTTTCACTAAAAAACTTCCTTCTAAAAATGATAACTTTGAACAGTGGAGAAAGACCATGTGGCCTAAAAAAAAATCTTCCAGAATATGAAAGTATGATCAATTTACAAAAGTCTTGCATGATCAGAACTTTTTATATTGATCTTTTGAAAATCTAGAACTTATACTACTTTTTGATTATTTCCAATTACTGTGCACTGTTAAGCACTTTACAAGAGTGATGATCCGGTCAGTCATCAATGACAAAGGTACTGTACATAAATGAAAAGGTGATAAATAGACATATGTTATAAAATAAGATGAGTTCCCAGATGGTATCAACATTTGATCAGCTACACATGTAATTTTGATGTATTTTTTATTGTTGGTTGCTCGTCAGCAGGATGTAAACAAAAACATAAAAATGACATTGGCAAGATATCAGCTACACGTTAAATTTTGATGTATTTTTGGTTGTTGGTTGCTAATTGGCAGGAAGTAAACAAAAACTTAGCAATGACATCTGCGCATATGCCTATAATTAATTAGCTATAAATTTAATTTTGATGTATTTTTGACAAGGTCATATATATAATGCTTAGAAAAGTCCTATTTTTATGCTTGATTTACTTTCGTTTGTTCTTCAAATTTTTGTTCCAAAATGGCCGCCAATCAAAAAAAACTGCTAAATAATAGCTGATTTTAAAGAAAAAATATTTGAAAAAATCATTTGGTATCATTGCTAAAACTTTGAAAGGTAGTCTACGTTATATAGGTGAACATTTTTACAAAGTACGAAGAAAATCTGAGATGGTAGGTTACATACCTTAAAAATTGCCCCAATTTCACATTTTCCCAATTTCACATGGAATACATCAGTTCCTTAATTTTAATTTCTTAAATTTTTGACATTTTTTAATAAACTTTTTTTATTTAGATTCATTTTAATTTCTTAACTTTCTTGTTAAATTTGCTTTCTTTTCTTTTTGAAACTTAGTTTTTTCCACAAAGTATTGAAACGCCTTATATCATTAATTATAAAAACTTATTTTTTTAAATATTTATGTTTATCTTTGATTTATTTTTTCTTATTATTTTAAGTTGTATAATTATCTAAAGCATGAGATTAAAAAAAATGAAAAATAAAAATTAATAAAAAAGTATAAAAATACTTTTAGTTTCAAAACTTTTTTTTATTTCTAAAAAATATTTGTATCCGTTGAGCACAATAAAATTCAGCACTCTTTAATAGTTATTTCGTTAGTTATTTAAAAGGAGAATTAAGAAACAATAAAAAAAAATATAAAAGTGGGACTTTTTTCTTAGCTTTATAAATAATGAACCATATAAGATAGAATAAAAACAATAGTTTTAGATTCATCTGTATATGCGAAAAAAAAATCTATTAACTTATTAAATTAGATCTGATGCTGATATAAAAGATGTTGGCAAAACGTCGGGCTGTAGTTTGTGTTATTTGGGATGAGTACAAAGTAGTCTTACAAAATTGGTTGGATGCGCAGCTCAAAGAATGGTTTCTAACTGGGGAATCATTTATTGTTATGCAAGATAAAGCTCCTGCCATATAACACAGTCTGTTAAAGCTTTTTTAGAAGTCTCTCTGTTGGATTGGTTGAGTAATAGCTCATACGAACCCTATTGAAAATATGTGGAAGCTGATGAAGAGAGAAATGGCTAATGATGTGATTGCAAACAAATTGTAACTCTTTTGTAAGTCTTATATTGATAGCATTTCACGTCAAATTAAAGCTCTAATAGGGGTTAAAAGTGGCTCAACAAAATATTAACATTTAATTGCATTAATTTAAATTTTTTTCATAAGTTATATTTTTTTATAACTATGATGTTTTATTTGTGTTACAAACAGGCAATAAGAAAGACAATTAAAAAAATATGTTCTCTCTAGTTAAAACAATAGAGTTAT
This sequence comes from Hydra vulgaris, assembly GCF_038396675.1. Taxonomy (NCBI): domain Eukaryota; kingdom Metazoa; phylum Cnidaria; class Hydrozoa; order Anthoathecata; family Hydridae; genus Hydra; species Hydra vulgaris. Next base: position 37,219,802 of record NC_088923.1, read on the forward strand.
ATAGTAAATCTGATACTTGAGATATTAGATAGGGTCTTATATTGTGTCTAATAATTTGGCCAGAGATGCATCATTGGAAAATATTACTTTCACTGTGAAGTTAATTGCATAATATAATTTATTTCATCTAAAAATGTTGAGGACATTTTTAAAAAACTGATGTTGAGGACATTTTCAAAAAAATACTGTGTTTTTTGTTGCAGAAATATGAGTTTGTTTTGGAGGAAATCCTCCTTTATAATTAAAGGGTAATGTAAGTGATGTAACATAAGTTAAATGTATGTTAGCAAGATAACCCTTTTTTTTTTCTTTACTTTTAATTTTTTTGCCAACCTCAAACTTTTTAAGGTTGACAGCTAGGTAGGCATTGCCGAATGCCGACCCTAATTCTGAGTGCTATATATATATATATATATATAAATATATATAGCTCTAAGAATTTGGGTGGGCATTCGGCAATGCTGATCTAGCTGTGGGCCTAAAAGTGTTTGAGGTTATATATGTATATATATATATATATATATATATATATATATATATATATATATATATATATATATATATATATATATATACACATATATATATATATGTATATATATATATATATACACAAACATATATATATATATATATGTATATATATATATCATATAGATATATATATATACATATATATATGTATATATATATATCTATATGTATATATACACACACACACACATATATATATGTGTGTGTGTGTGTATATATATATATATATATATATATATATATATATATATATATATATAAATATATATATATATATATATATATATATATATATATATATATATATATATATATATATATATATATATATATATATATATATATATATATGTATCTGTGTGTGTGTGGTATTTTATAATCAACATATTTGTTTTAAAATTTAGTTGGATTGAGGGTTTGAAGAATAATTCCCAATCTACTGATGTACACACTAGTAGTTTGACTGGTGAAGGCAATTTTAATTGGAGGTTTATTTTTCCTTTTAAATTCTACAAAGCTGAAGAAAGAGTGGTTATTCTTAAAAAGGTGCTATAAACTAATTATGCTATTCTTTGCAAAATAAACAAAAAGAATCTTTTATTATAGTTATTTGATTAAAATATAATTTTTATTTTTCAACAAAACATACAAACAATAATTTATTATAATTCATGTTTTAGGCATCTTTATTTTCATGGGATATGTCAGAGGAAAAAGTTCCAGCAAGATTGGTTTTGCAATGCTGGGATTCGGACACTTTATCTTCAGATGATTTTATTGGTTTGTTTTTTGAATGAATGTTATTCTTATAGAATAGACAATAGAATAAGATTGAGGGAGTCATATTATTACTGTTATTTAGTGTTATATTACTACTATCAAATAGGGTATATAACAAAAGAATAAGATTGTCAATAGGTTCAAGAAATTTTGAAATTTCAGGGTTCCAAGTGCAACAGTTTTAAAAATATAGCTTTATAAACACTGCGCAGTAGCCCACTTCAATTTAAGTCTTGTAAAAACAGACTACTTTAAAGCCTCATAACTTTTTTCTAATTTTCAACAAGTTTCTCATTTTTTCTAGAAATGTTTTTTGGGTAATTCTGTATTAAAAATACTGATTTTTGTTAACTTGCATCATATCAGAAAAAAATTATAGCCACCTCAACTTCAAAATAATTTGAAAAACTTTCTTAAGGTTAGCAAGTATTTTTTGTCATTTAATGAGGAAAAATACTTGCTGACCTCGAAAAACAAAGACCTCTTTGCTTCTGACAAGGCTGAAAGTAACCACTATTAGAGTTGGAAGTTATTGGAAGAGAAAAGATGAAGTTTATAGAGCACGATAACAATTGACAGACAACCTCAAAGATTGCAAATTATATGAATCAGGAAAACAAGATGAAGGAAACGAATTCCAAAGAACTGATTTTCAAGGAAAAAAACTAGATGAATAAGAATTTTTGGAGCACATAAAAACAGTCACAGTAAAAGGGTAGTTACAAGGGTGGATTTTAGATTTAAAGAGATAAAGAATAGAATCCAGAATAAGAAAGTGTTAAGTACAATAAAGAGATGCAACCTTAGCAGATGCTAATTTTGGAATCAATTTGATATATGGTTTCCAAGAAAGATCAGAAGTAAGAGTTAATCCTAGAAGACGAAGGGTAGGTGACTCATTGAGTACATTACGGTTCATAAATATAGGAAGATCTAGATTGTTGCAATAGCGCAACAATCTAGATTGGTGAACTTTGACTCAGGTAAAACTCAAAGTTTTATCTGAGTTAAAGTTCACCTGTCACTGAGACCCCATGCTGTAGCAGAAGTGAGATCCTTTTCAAGCTCAAATGCCCCCTCGAAGCAATCAGAGAGTGTTGGCTTTTTATCAAGACAAGAATAAATGTAAGTATCATCAGCGAACAATGCCACTTTATATGTGAGAATTTCAGGGAGATCATTAACATAAATTAAAAAAATATTGGGCCAACGATTGAACCTTAAGAAACCCCTGAAGTTACAGAATAAAAGAAGAATGCTGTCCATGAAAGACAACTTTTATACTACGTTTGGTAAGGAAGGATTTAATAATCTTAAAGATGTTACCTGATACACTGTAAGAAGAGAGCTAATGGAGATGCCAATCTTTATCAAAGGCTTTGGAAATGTTGAGACCCTCAGACTCTATCTAATGCACAATAAAACCTATCAGTTATTACTGTTAACAAATCAGCAGTAGAACAAGAAGACCAAAATCCATATTGATGATCAGAAAGTTATTAGATTTAAGATGAGAGATTTAGTGTTTGTTAATTAAAGACTTAAAAACCTTGCTTATGATAGTAAGAAGAATGAGAAGGTAGTAAGACGAGTCAGATCGCTCACCAGAATTTTTGAAAATAGGGATAACAGATGCCACTTTCTAGCAGGCTGGAAAACAAGACTCTGATAAGCACTTGTTAAATAATTTTATAAGTATAGACGACAGTTCCAGAGAACACTTCTGCAAGACTATAACAGGTATGTTGTCCGAACCACAAGCTGTAGAAGAGTCTAAGCAGGAAATCACTTTAGATACAGAAGCTGGAATTATGCGAATGTCAACCAATGATCAACCTGTTTGTTGGTTATATCAGGATGTGATATATATACGGCTATGTCAACTTTCTAGGGTGTGATTTGTGGAATCAAGAAAAAAGATTGATGAAAAGTTCTTAGCAAACGATTCAGCTTTGTCTTTAGGTGAGGTAACGAAATCTGAATAATTAAAGAGAGGTGAAATAACAGATTAATTATTCAGTATTTATGTTAATAATAACCACAACATTATGTATTTTTTTAAATGTGTACTTTTACTTGAGTTTTTTTTAATTAAATATTTGAAACAGTAAAAAAATAAAAATAAAAAAAAATAAAATTCTGAATTAAAAACAATAAAAAACACTCTAGTCTATTAAGTTGTGTTTTTGTGTTTTTTTAAAAAATGATGCAATTTAATTAGTTTTGTCAATTTTTTATGGTTTTTACATAGAGTTAAACCACTTATATATAGCCGCCACCAAATCCTGGTAATCTTTCTATGAAGTTTATTAAATTGAATTAGCAACTGTAATTAATCTTTATAATACAATAACAATATATGAGAAAAAAAAATTTTTATGTGAAAAATTAAAAAATGTTTTACTAGTCCAATTGCTGTGCCATGTAACTTTGAAATACTGAATAAACTAATTAATTAATTTTATTTTGCATATTAGTAAGGCTGTCATTAGAAACTGAATTTTTGAAATTAGAGGCTGTCATTAGAAAGGCAATATTATGCAGACATTTAGAGTTTAGAAATAAAAACCAAAATAGGCTTGCCCCTACTGTGGAAGGGGTTGTTTGGTGCAAGTGACCCCTTTTTGTACCAGTTGTCCTTTGTTTTTGCGCAAATTCTATTACAAAAATTATAAACAATATTTATTTGGTATTTTAAATTGTCTCATTTTTGAAAACCATTTTTTAATTTTTACAATTACAAATAAAATAGTCCAAGCTCTATGTAGAACTTCAATCTGTTATGTAAGATCAATGGCACTTTATTTTATCTGAGTTTAAAAGTAAGGTTAATTTGAATAAAGTTTTTTTACAAATAAAATAGTCCAAGCTCTATGTTGAACTTCAACCTGTTATGTAAGATCAATGGCACTTTATTTTATCTGAGTTGAAAAGTAATGTTAATTTGAATAAAGTTTGGTGGATATTCTGACCGTGAAAACTAAAATTTGAAAAACAGTCTCGCTGATTTTTTTTGTTTTATAAAATTCATAAAGGTAAAAACTTTAATTATAAACTTTAACTATAAACAATGGCTTGTTCTAGTGATAAAAAGATTTTACTTTGATTTGAAATTGAAACTACTTTGTTTGGTATTGTTTTTTCATTGATTTTGTTTTTGTTATACAAAAATAATATTTTAATCATGGTCACATTTTCTATTCATAACTTATTCTTGCCCATGAATACAATCACTATTTACACAGATTTATACATTATATATCTAGTTGTAAAGAATAACTTTCTGTTATCTGATAGGAATATATATATATATATATATATATATATATATATATATATATATATATATATATATATATATATATATATATATATATATATATATATATATATATATATATATAATTTATGTTGTGTAATGTTATTTCTAAAGTTAGTAAATTTATTGACAAAAAAAAATGCCAATAAATCTAAGGATATATTTTAAGAAGTAAGCCTTTTTGCAGTAATACATGAAGCAGTATAAAATTAAGTGGCCAGTAATTGGTGGTTTCACTCTAGTATATACTTGATTTTGTCAATTTTAAAGACAAAGCATTGTTACAAGCTGTTTTACCATAAGTGGTATATATAAGTGCCAAATATGGGGTATATATATATATATATATATATATATATATATACAGTCGTCCCCCGGTTAACGAACCCCCCTGTTAGCGAACTTTCGGTTAACGAACCGAAAGTTTGCCCAAAATCCTCCCCCGGTTAACGAACCGGAACTCGGTTAACGAATTCAATTTTCAATTTTTTGGTAAAAAATTTGACAAGGATTTTTCAAGTTCAATTCTCAATTTTTTGGTAAAAATTTGACAAGCAATTTTCTTGTTGAATTTTCTTTCAAGTTCAATTTTCAATTTTTTGGTAAAAAATTTGACAAGGATTTTTCATGTTCAATTTTTAATTTTTTCGTAAAATTTTGACAAGCATTTTTCAAGTTCAATTCTCAATTTTTTGGTAAAAATTTGACAAGCAATTTTCTTGTTGAATTTTCATTTTTTGATAAGCAATGTTCATGTTCAATTTTTAGTTTTTTCTAAAACTTTGACAACCAATTTTCATGCACAATTTCAATTTGTTTCAATTTTTAAAAGTGCATAAATCTCAGGTTTCAATCATTTCACCTTTGCCTATTTTATTTATCAAGTTGGACAATTTTTTGAATTTTTTCCCCCATTATTTCGGCAAAATCCACCAATTAAAAATTTTTTAATGGCGGCCTATGGGAAAACGCGTTTCGGTTAACGAACTTTTCGGATAACGAACTAGTTCGTACTCCGAATTAAGTTCGTTAACCGGGGGACGACTGTATATATATATATATATATATATATATATATATGTATATATATATATATAAATATATGTATATATATATATATATATATATATATATATATATATATATATATATATATATAATATATATATATATATATATATATATATATATATATATATGGGTGTGTATATATATATGTATGTATTTATTCTAAGGTGATCTTACATTGAATCTTACTAACATACCTCGTCCATCTAAAACCTCAGTACAATGCAACATGGAAATTATGAGCAACGAAAATCGAGATTCTATTTTTAAAAAGAAATTGATTAAAGGTTAGTTTCTGTTTTATAAACTCGGTTTGCTTTAGACTTTTAAAAAGTTACATATACTATAGTGTTACTTAATTATTTAGAATTAAAAATATAACATGTAGTTTTAAATAATTAAATTTTGTTCATTTATTTGTATATTAACTTTCGGTTGAAGCAATGTTACATATTGAGGCCTTGCATTATACATTTCGTTTTGGTTACTAATGTTGTTTTTATGTAATTGAGGCATAATATTTTTATGTAACAAAATGTAATAATGTAATGTGTGGAAATGCATGGTGTTTTATAAATAATGTAGCGTGTGGTGCATGGTGCATGGTGTTTTATAAAAGAATAAGTACAATAAAAAAATTTTTGATTCAAATAGAATATTCATATATTATATATATATAAAATTGCTTTTAAGTAAACATAGATAAACATTTTAAATGCATTAATGAAACAGTAAAAAAATGTAAGAGTAGTCATTTATATTTAAGAACCAGAAGGAATAATTCATTTATGGTTATGAAAAATAATACTTAAAGTATTGAAATGAAAAACATAATGAAAGAAAACATAAATAATGATTGACATTTCATACACATTTTCGCTTGTGGATATAAAAATTATAAGACAAAATTGAGACAAAGCAATTGTAACTCTAATTAATAATTGTAAATTTCTAAAAGCTGGGTTGTTTTTTTTAGGTTTTGCTTGAATTTTTTCTGGTTTATTTTAGAAAGTCTGGTTTAAATCTGGCTTTTATTTAGAGTATTTGGTTGTTGTTATTTTTTTTTCTTTCTAGATTGTTTTATTAAATCTGGTTTAATTCAGGTTGTTTTTTTTTTAATCAATAATGGTTAATCAAGTAATCATCATGTTTAATCAAGCTTTTTTGCTACATAAAAAAACTGAAATAGAGCAAAATAAACAAAAATGAATGAAAATATGAAAAGAAAAAAGAACTAAAATAAGGAAAAAAAATTTTTTTGTTTTTTACGGCTTTTTTAAGGAATTTCAAAGAATGGAATAAATTCTCACAGGTAAGTTTCAACAAGTTCAAAAAATTTGGTTGCTCTTTCTTTAAAAAGTTAGCAAAAGTTCACTAACTATTATTTAATTGTTATTTTTATATTTAAATAACAACTGTACAATCTTAAAATTTTTAATTTAAAAACTGATCAGATCTGATTGGCTATTAAGTTTATTAATCTATAGCTTATAATTGATTTTTTGTTTTAGATTAACATCTTTAAGTTGACAATTCTAAACAAAAAATCAAATGAAAATTCTAGTAGTTATCAAAGGTAGTGGGAAAAAGAATTTGCCTGAGTAAAAAAATGCTCTGATGCATCTGAACAAGCTTTTTGTTGCCTCTGCCACACTTATCTACATCCACACAAAGGTAGCTTAGAGCAACATCTAAACAGCTTCACACATTAAAAGAGAAAAAACTTTGAATCTGTTTCAAAAGAAGATTAACTTTTTGGGTCAAGTAAAAGTTTCAGATGTAAACACTAAAGCAAACATTAGGCTTGCTATGCGTATCTGCTGTCACTCAGAAATTTCAACTGCTGACCATTTTTGTGAAATTATACCTAAGTATGGTGTAAGTAGTCCCCTGGAATATTTAAAACTCCACCGCACTAAGCGCACTAAAGTAATCCAGAATATTATCAACTCTAGAAGAAGAAATTTAAAAAAAAATCAAATCAAAACTGTTTTCCATTCTCATTCAATAATTAACGGATGTGAGTTCAATCAAGAATCTTGCAATATGTGTGAGAATTTTTTCAGAAAAAGAGAAACAAACTGACTTTCTTGGTCTCTTTTAATTGATTTCAACAACTAGCAAAGATCTCTTTAGTGCCTTGAATTATAAACCCAACTCTATTGGATAATCTTTTAAAAACTGCATTGGATACAGTTTAGATGGTGCTTCAAATGTTATTGGTATATATAACTCAGTCTGGTCTTGTGTACTAACTAAAACGCCAAACTGTACTATGATGAGGTGCATTTGTCATTGCCTAAATTTTGTAGTGCAAAATGCTTTTAATGCAAATCTCCAGTCGGCTTTCTTCTGAGTGATGTTCTCCGGTTTTCCACAAGAGCATTCTTCGTTGAAATGAGTATGAAAAACTATTTGAAGTCATGAATACAAACAGTAAATGCGTGGGAACCCCAACCCTTTTCAGAGATTTTTTTGCAACTTGTTTGTTGGTTCGAGGAAAGTGTTTTATAACTTGCTTGTGAATTGGCAAGAACTAAAAGAATTCTTTATTTGTGCTAAAATGAATGCAAACTCTGAGGTTCATTACAAAATCTTTTCAATAAGCAAAATGTTCCAAGACAGCACCATTTAGCTCTATGTTGTTTTTCTCACTTCAGTTACTCAAGAGTTAGAGCGCCTAAACTCTCTTTCAAAGGTCAAATGTTGATCCAGAAAATCTAATGAATAAGCTAAATATGCATTCAAAAAGCTTGAAGCAGCTTGTTTTTTATATCAAGAGCTTTGTACTCCCTCTTCAGTGTGTTGATTTTGTAGCCAAAATCTCCTCACTCTTCAGAGTGCCAGATTTACATTCAAGGGCAACCTCAAAATGCAAAACTGAATGTTGAAGAATCAGTCAAAAATGTGAAAATTTGCTGTAATGATTTTCTTCAGAGGGCAATAACTGAGCTTGAAAAAAATCCTCCAGAGGACAGATCAATTTTTTACAGCTTGTCAAATCTGTCCCCAATGAAAGTTCTTTCCCAAGTTGAAAAGTTTCCATTTTCAAAGCTACCTTTGACTCACCTAATGGGTACAAAAAGTCAAGAAATTGAAAATCAATATAGTCCGTCAAAATTTTTCAATATTTTTTCAATATTTCCGACTACTGTCTTGTCGGTCTATGTGTTCCTGTTTCTAACTGTTTTGTTGAGAGAGTCTTTTCACAGGTCACCTATGTGAAAAGCAAATAGAGAAACAGAATGTCATACCAAGTGTTGGATGCTGTCATTCGCATTAAATCTTATTTAATGATCTAAAAGATTTGTTGTAAAGATTTTAACATTTCTTGTCTCAAAGGTTGGAAATTAAATTTATGCAACAGATGCATGCGAAAATGAAGAAGACCTTCATGTTCATCCGTTGGCAGAACTTTATTCATCCATTGGCAGAACTTTATTAAATGTCTAAAAACTACATATTGATGACTTTTTTTATTTGTATTTTGTATTGGAGAGAAATAATATTTAACCAAATAAATTTTGAGATAAAATGGTTCTACTTTAGTCTTTTTTTTTGTTTTTTTGTTCTGGTTTATTTTATATTTATTTTTGGTTTGTTGCAGGAAAAAAACCTGGCAATCCTGAAAATAATACTAGACTCCTGCAATAATACTACAACTTAATACTACAGTAATACTACAACTTAAATCTAACACAAAATTATATACAAAAATTTGCATACATATTTGATTAATTTTGCTAACATTATTTGAACAAACCAACACTTAAGATGAACTGTAATTTTAGTATGAAAGTTAGGTATATCTTTTTTTTACAATTATAAAATTGTTTATATAATTTTGATTTTGATTTTAATGCACAAAAGTTTTCATTCAATTGGTTACTTTGTGTGGAAAAATAAATAAAATTTCAATTTGCAACCAAGTGACAATTTTTTTAGTTAATATCTATAACATTTTTTTACATTACATGACGTCTCAATTGTTCCACTTTTTAAACATGCAAGCATTTTACGTACATTTAGGTGCAAAATTATAGGCACATAACATCAATCCATCATTGGATTTATATTGGGTTATGTTGGATAACATTGACCAACTAAATCTAACATAGTAATATTTTTGGTTATGCTAATGTTATTTTTTATCAGAATTACAACATAATAATGTTGGTTATACTAACATTATTTTTCATCAGAATCACAACGTTGTAATAATGTTGGTTACACCAACACAATTTCTTATCAGAGTTACAATGTTATAATAACTATACTTTCAATATTTTTAAAAAATGTTCCCCTTTTTTTTTAATGAGAATTTTATCTATAATTCGGCAAGGTAAATATTTATGTGATTAAAAAATATATATTTCTTCTTGAGCTATCAAATTTTTGAATATTGAATTTTTCAAAAAATAAATTTAGTATTAATTTATAATTTATAGTTTAATATTATACTAATTTCAACATCCTATCAAAACAAAGTGAATTTTATTATATGTAAACTTTTTTTATAAAATGTTAGTATTCATAAATAAATTTCTCCTTAATTAATATGATCGTGTAGTGTAGTAGCAAGTATGTACTGTGCAGTATGTGATCTGAGTTGGAGTCCCAATAACTACCAAATTTGACTTAAAAAACAGATTGCTTTTATATAGAGTTTACAACATTGATTCATGTTGGAATATATAATGTTATAATGTTGGAAAATAAAATGTTAGAAAATCTAATGTTATCACTTTTAAATTATCTATATATTTTAAAATTGTTATCAATTCAGATGTGGCATAACATAAGAAATTTTATAAGGATTAACTAACAAAATTATATCACTTAGTTGCAAATTGAAACTTTATTTATCTCTTGTGACAAAGTAACCAATTTAGACAAAACTTTTGTACATAAAAATTATAAAGTGTTTTAAAGTTTAAGTATAAGTAAAAAAGTGTTTTTTACCAACTGTAACCAATTTGAGGAGTAATTTTACTTAAAAATGTTTTAGGGTTATAATTTATTAAAAATGCCAAATATGTTATATATTTTAATATATATTAAAAATATGTTTTTTAATTTATATTTTAACATTTTTTTTTTTTAATTTTTGCTTTATTTTCCCAATTTGAAGAATTAACTAAAGGCAGCAAAGTAAGCAACTTTTGGACTGCCTTTAGTTTTAACCTTCTGCAAAATGATCTAGAGAAAGCTGGTCTAATGAATGGCTGTTAAAGTTTGATTTTAAAAAGTGTTTAATTATGAACTTTGGCAAACACAACTTAAAATAATTATGTTATGTAAATATACCTTTTTGTACCACTGTTGCTGCAAAGGTTCTGGGTGCAGTATTAGCTCTGAATTAAAATGGAAAAATTAAATTACTTTTTGTGCAAGTAAAGCAAATAAAGTTTTGGGTATTTTAAACAATACACTACTAGGTTTTAACAGTTAGTTACTAAAAATTATATACATAATTTTTGTTAGACCATTGATAGAATTCACTGTATCTGTGTCGTTTCCATATTTTGAGAATAAAATTAATATTTTAGAAAAAGTTCAGCATTGTGCTACTAAATTGATATTACCACAAAAATAGCTATGTTATGAGAAAAAATAAGATAAGTTGGACCTTAATACTTTAGTTGTAAGACAGATTCGGGGTGATTTAATTCAAATGTACAAGATATTAAATGAAATGGAAAAGTAATTTTAAACAAGAAAAGTTATCAATCAGAGAAATTTCATCAAATGAAATGTAGTTGTGAAATAACTAATTTTCATTTTTTTTTCTTTTTTAACAAACAGAACATCTTTTTATTAAAATTGACTACCTACTGATGTTATTAATGCTATTCTGCAACCCTCAGAATTAGGGTCGGCATTCGGCAATGCCGACCTAACTGCCGACTTGAAAGTGTTTGAGATCGGCAAAAAATTGCCGACCTCTTTTTCAATGTTTTATGGTAAGACCTTTGTATCAAATAATTTTTGCCGACCTGATGCCGACCTCTAAAAGATTGAGGTCAGCAAATTATTGCCGACCTCATTTTTCCTAATTCCAAGAGTTGTATTCTGTGTAACTATACTCTGTGAACTCTTTTAAAGCTAAACTCAACAAATAATGTAACTATGTTAAATAATGATAAAGTTGCATAAGTGTACTTTGTACACTCACTGAATTATTGGTTACAGCTTTAATATACTATTAATATCATAAGCTTTAAACATTTTAAACTATTGATTAATTATTTTTTTCACTTTGGGGACTTACATAAAGTGCGTACACAGTTGTAGGGGAGGGGGTTACTTAAAAATGTACTAAAATTTACGGGTAGAGGTTATTAAAGACAGCAAGTACGTATGCAGTTTGACTATCTCTTGTTCTCTGTCTCTTCTAATACTGAATTTCTTTTTGTGTTTTTAACAAAAGCAATGATTTTCACAAATTTAAAAAAATCGATATTATGCTAATGTAACAGCAAAATGTCAAATTAACTAAAAGTTTTTAATGATTTTGTATTGTTTACAAACAAATAACTTTTTTTATGTTGGTTGCAAGTGAAGTAAGTTTTAACTATTAGATTAACAAAGAATAGTTATATTCTGCAAACTATAGTTTTAAGTGTTTTTCAATCTTTTTTGTTCTAAAAAACAAGTTGCACTAAAAATAATTAGAATACAAGAACTACAAAATAAGAATTACAAAACCAAAGATGAAAAACTCTGTTTATTAATTATGTCCTGCCTGTCATTTTTATTCAATTTACTTGATTTTTTTAATTTTGCTGAATTGAAATTTAAAATAATTTTCAACAGGTGTTTGAGTGTTACTCTAAACAACTTTGAACAACTCATGTTTGAGTACTACTTTGAACAACTCATGTTTGAGTACTACTTTAAACTATTCATGTTTGAGTACTACTGCATTTTTAAGTTTTTGCACTTTTGTTTTTTACTTATTTTGCTTGACTGTGTTGACTTTGTGTGACTGCATGTACTTGTTAAATAAAAAGATGGAAATGTGCCTACAAACATGGTTTTGTTGACAAGGAATGTTTTGGTATGTTTACATTACAATTTTTTTAGGCAGCAGCACTACTGTAGTTTTATCTTACAAAATATTTTTTTTTAAATATTGAGCTCATTTTTTGCAATACTCACAAATACTCTGCAATATTTTGCAATATTGCGGAGTATTTGTTGAGAGTCACATATATGTCTTAAAGGATTATATTTCTATAAAATAAATTTTTTTAGACTGATAAAGTACGTCATTTTGAAAGAAAGTTTTAGTCACTGACAGCAATTCTATCACTAGCCTATAAAGAAAATTTTATCTGTGCTGTTTCAAAATGATAGAAATCTACCTTTTTATAAAACATTCAATTTTAAAATAACGCAAAAATGCGTAACTGAAATTGGAAGTAAACTGAAGGTTGAAGAGAGTGGGAGGAGTTGTTAAATTGCAAAATAAAATATAGATTAATTATAAAAAATTTTAAGGATAAAATGCAGTAGTGCTCAGACCCAAATGCTTTTTTTTTCCTAATCTGTTATGTTTTGAACATTGCATTTAGTTTTTTATACTACACAGGTTGGTGGCCGTTTATAATTGATACTGAAGAGTCTGATCCTGAACTTGTAGGTAAAGTTGAAGTTCAGTTGGAATTACTTACTGAGGTTGAAGCTGCTGCTGAACCTGCTGGATTAGGTCGTAAAGAACCACAACCTCTACCTTTTCCAAAGTATGTTTTGATAATATGAAATTAGTCATGATAACTTTTGTATAAAAAATAAATAGTTTATTCTTGGTTTAAGGCTGAAAGATTTAAATCTTTTGAGATTAGTAACTAGTTGTAATAGTAATTAATGGAAGAGTTTAATCTGCAAGAACATGAATAATTTATGCTTTTTTTTAAAAAACTGACCTAATTCATCCTAAAAATAAAACTAATAAAATTGGAATCCAAAATTTTGATTTTTTTTTTCTAGTTTATATTTTTGCCTACGATATATTTTTATAAATGTATTGTTTGTTTAGCCGACCTGATGTAGCAATGCAGTGGATGGCAAATCCTCTAAAAGCATTGAGGTATTTTTTATGGGAACAATACAAGTTTTGCTTTGGAAAGTTTGTCATCATTGGTGTCATTTTAGCAATTATGGGGCTTTTTATGTACACGATGCCTGTAAGTTCTAAATGCATCTTGCAATTTTTAAATAAATCGCCATATTTAAGGTCCCAACTTTGCTGGCTCCTAACATTAAATAAAAGAATTTTTTTTAAGTACTAATATTTTTCTTATTTTTGTTTTTTTTAATTTTACAAATATAATTCATTTGATTAAAACTCTGTTTAGTTTTTTAAAATATTTTTCTTAGGATGCTGTTGTCGGCAAGTTATTCGGTGGTGCTTAGTTATTTGGTAGTGGGGCTTAGTTCAATATATGTTTTTGGCAACATATATTGGTAATGATATTTAACATGGAGTCACAGCATTCGTTGTATGAGTGGAATTCGGTAGTGCCCAAAATTATGGTAGCGCCTCACAGAAAGTCATTGCAGATGTTGCTTGAAATAATGATAGTGCTTAATACAACTTTAATATGTGGATTGTTTCACGGTGGTGGTAGCGCTGTTTTAAAAAGAACTGCATCGACTCTATACAATTACGGCTGTTACTTGTGATTCTCATAATTCAATTTGATTATTAGCATGCAGAGATCTTTGGAAAATTTCTAAAGCATAAAACTCAAATTACCTCCTGAGAGTTTCAATTATTTTCAATTTACTACCCTTTTGAATGATTGTTTTGTATCGATTATTTATACTTGATTTAACTGATAAATACTTGAAGTAATATAAAATGTCATGAATAAATATACATATTTTTTTAATTTAAAAAAAAGTTATACACATGCAAATAAGTTACATAATTAATTTATGCGATATATTACATAAATATATAAAGGTGTAAATAATTTATTTTTTTGTTGTTATTTAAATTTATAGTGATTACCGTTTTATTTTTTCCTCTATCTGTTTTGAATAAGTTTCAAAAAAATAATAGTTTACTTTTTTAACATGCAAAAATAAAATTAAAACTTTCCCATCTTGATTCGCATCCATGATAATTTATATGATTTTTCCTCTAGCGATGCAGATTAGAATCCATTAGTTATATCATATTTTAAAAATTACAGCAATGAATATAATTTAAAATAATGTATTTTTTTAAATGCACAATTAATTTATGCGATATTACGTCAACTAAGTAAAATCGGATATTCAAGATGTACTAACTCCATAGCCAAAATATTAACTTTTTTTCGACTTGATATGAAATTTTAGTAACAAAGCAAATTATTGGCTTCGTTGATAATGAAGTTAATAAATATTTATAAATATATATTCTGTATTTTTAAGGATGGTGGCCTTTTATTCTCGATACTGCAGAGGCTGATCCTGAATTGGTTGGAAAACTTGAAATGGAGTTAATATTAATGACAGAACAAGAGGCTGAGGAAGATCCAGCTGGCTTGGGCAGGAAAGAACCAAATCCTTTACCCCGTCCAAAGTAAGCAATAAAGTTTTGCTTATAATTAATTTTTTTTTCTAATTATAAACTACGATATTTACAAAAAGAGTCCATATAATTTTTTTATAAAGCTATTTTTAAGTATTTCTTATATCGTCAATGATCTTTTTTTAAATATCTATGGGGAAAAAATAAAAACGTGTTTTTTATGTAAATTTAAAAAGTAAGCAAATTTAAAAAAAGTAGGTAAATTAAAAAAGTAAGCAAAAAAACTTACTTGCTATGAAATAACAATTGCTTTTTTTTACTTAAAGTTTATATTTCACAAACCATAAATTTTTGTATAATTTGTTGGTTTTGTTCGTTTGTTTTTTAATTATTTGTCATTTTATCTACGAGGACTTATTTAAATATATTACTATTACTATTAGTAATATAATTTCATAAGTGAATTTGCAGTCTTACAACGAGATTAAAAATTGAAATTTAAAGTAAAAGTTTAAGAGTCAAAATATTTTTTTTAGCCGTCCAGACTTAATGATGGAATGGCTGATGATGCCAATAAAAGCGCTACGGTATGCACTATGGGAACAACATAAGTTTACTTGTGCCAAAGCTGTGGCTATGCTACTTATATTTGCAGTCTTAGGGTTGTTTTTCTACTCGATGCCGGTAAGTTTAATTGTAAAATCCTGGTAAAAAGCCTTAAGTTATTTAAAATAGTTTTCAATATTTTCTAAGCTTTTTCAACAAAACGATTTTTTGAAGTATTTAAATGTGCTTCTTAACTGTTTGTATTTAGGGTGTGATTGTGAAGAAAATCGTCGGCTAGTCATTGAATTTTGTAATGACATTTTTAGAAGGAATTTCTCAATCGATTTGAGATTTGACGCATAACGTGAACTCCGATAATTAAAAGTTTCAGATCATCTAATTATCTTTTTCAATTAACTTACAATGCATGGAAGAATAATATATTATATTGAAAATGTGTAATTTTTTATATATTTTTTATTATTGTATTTTATAATTATATTTATAGTTAAAAAAAACATTCAAATGTTTTGTAATGGCACTTTCAAGAAGAAAGAAACTTACCAGATTGCAGGCACTTCCAAGAAGAAAGAAACTTGCCAGATTTCATATCAAATTACTAAACAGTATTAACATAGAAATAAATCTTCTTTTTTTTTTTTGACGGGAACTTAATTCCATTTTCTAGATGCAATAGATCTAGAAAATGGAATTAAGCTTTGATTTGCCTTATTTGGATTGATGAACATTTATTTTGTAATAATGGTTAAATGTAGATTTACACCGGTGGATAATTTATTGCTAAACATAAATAACATTAAGAAAATTTATGTCTTTTTTGTTGCTTATACCTAAAAAAAGATTAAAAAAATATATATATATATATGGTAGGTAGAACGCTAGTTTAAATATCACGTTTCAAAAGTATGCAAAAATTGATTTTTTCTTAATTTCAATATTAACAAAAACCTTTTATATTCCATATTTTTTAATTATAAATTTTCATCTAGTAAAGTATCTAAATATTAAAAAAAATAAAATCTATACATCTGAACCGCCCCGCTCCCCCCCCCCTCACTCTCTCTTTTGTACAGCATGAAGTAATTTATAAACAGCTCATAAAAATTATTTTCCCTTAGGGTATTTTTATATTTTTAGGTACACTACTAAATTAAAATTTATAATATAAAAAAGTTATAGAATACCAAAGGTTTTGGATGAGAATTGAAAAAATCAACTTTTGCGTAATTTTGAAACATGATATTTAGACAAGCAATTTGTTTTTATCTTTTTTTAGGTCTCTAACTAGCTATTATAATAAAATGAAATCACAATGAAAAGGGGCATTGTTCCAATTTCAGGTTTGAAATTAGTTTAAAATTATTAAACAAATTCGTTCAATAATTTTAAAATATATGTCAATTTTAGTTCAATATCTTGAGAGCAGTTTTTATAATAACAAAAAATAAATACTTTAGCTTCATCTTCTAGTATGAGTAGCATATTAAAAAGATAACAAATTTGAACAAGCTTACTAATGAGCTTTGTCTGATTCTTAGCGGCTCTCAATCAAAAAAAAAAAAGTTTAAGTCCATGTTGCTTTTTTTACAATTGCAATACCCCAATTTTTGTGACCTTAAGAATGCTTTCTTTTGAAAACAAACTTTTACTATAAACCCAGTAATTTTATTTTCAAAAACGAGCATTGGCTTTTCGTCTACCTTATAAAAAATACCTACTATTGCAATAGATAATTGCCTTTAGCCATAATGAAGTCACAAAAATTGCGTTTAATGACTATAATTCCGATTTTGACATGGCATCCCCTAATTTATCATAAGTATGTTTGTATATTTAGGTATTAAACTAGATAAAGGTATATAATAATTCAAATTATATTATACTTGCAGTTTAAGGTAAAAATAAAAGTCGAAAATGAAAAAAAATAGTTTTTGCATCTTTTAAAAATATTCGCAATGAAAAATTCAAGTTCTTGTGTTTTTTCAGTTGTATAACTGAAAGGACACAGTTAAAAAGCGTCAAGATATTCCCTCACATATTGTCAACTGTATACCTGTGACCCACTTGCAACAGCAAATTTTAGAATGAAACAAAGTGGCAACCATCTTTGCTTACATGATTTAATGTTTCATTTGAAAACTATAGTTAATGAAGTAGAAAATGTATTTGTTGGAGAAGATGGTGCTGCACCTGCTTCCAGGGAAGTTATTTACCCAAAAAGTATTTTTTTTATTACTTTTACCGGTAACCCAATATCGTAACGTGAGATAAGTGAAAAAATAAACAAATGTATTTTCAAATGTTATTCATTTTTCAATAAGTTTGTTTACATTTGTAATATAATAACTCTTTTTAGTTTATAAAATATGTGCATAAAATATGTTAAAAGTTTTTTTATTTATATTCTGTTTTTTCTAAGTTTTAAAAGTGGTGTTGCTTAGTAGCCTTTTTTATGTTGTTGTTGTTGTTGTTGTTGTTGTTGTTGTTTAATAATATTTACAATTTAAAACTATATAAATAAAAACACTGGCGGGGCAAGTAGATGACGTTATTTTGTCTTCTAACCTAAAATAAATAGTTTCTAAAGTATACATATATAACCGTATTATATATGTATACTTTAGAAACTATTTATTGAAAACTATAAATGTAAAATACATATTAATTCGTTTAAGAAATACTTTAAGAAAAATATTCATATTAAGAGTTATAATCAAATAAACAAGAAAAATTGAAAAAATAATAAATAATTAAATTAAAGAGCACGCATTTACAAGAGGCGTAATATATACGTATACTTTACAACTTATTTATTTATTGAAAAATATAAAAGTAAATTATATAGCAGTTTATGGTTGGTTAAGGATAAGGATGCCAGATGTCCGGTTTTTACGAAAGAGAAGTAAAAAAATTTATTTTAATAGGTTTGGTAATCTATTTTCCAGGAGGAGAATACAGCGGTAATCTCCTCCGTAAAAGCCATACATCTGGCAACCCTAGTCAAGGAAAAGTTTTAAAAACATTATTTATGTAAAAAGTTATATTCAAGTAAAGAGTAAAAAATTAAAAATAAAAGAGTACTATATTTACAAAAACCGTAATATATATGTATACATTAAAACCATTTTATATAAAAGTAAAATAAATTGTTCATTGCGGAATTGTTAACTGGAAGATTTCGTATAATTCCGGAAAAATAAAATTTTTTCGGAAGGATATTGAGAGTAAAAAATTTATTTTTTTCGTACCAAATATTACGAAACATTTAAAATCGTCAATGTTCATTTCGCAAATTGTTGCTTTCGAAATTTAGCCTTTCGCAAGTTGAATTACGAAACAAAACTATTTTGCTACATACGAAAGTAGCGCATACGGAAGGCGCTCTTGCGAAACGAGCTCTTTCGCTAAACGATTTTTTTAAAGTCTATAAAGAAAGTTTGTTCGCCAAACGGATATATTTGTAAAAAATAAAATCTTTATATACCAAAATGATTATAACAAAATGTTATTTTTAGTATTGCAACATGGTAACATTTTAAGGTTTTATTTTTCATATATATATATATATAATATATATATATATATATATATATATATATATATATATATATATATATATATATATATATATATATATATATAAATGTATATATATATAAATTATAAAAATTATACTCATCTATCATTGCCACCGGGCTTTGCAGGACATGTTCGTTGCTTATTTTTCTGAAAAGTTTAAATGATATAGTGCTGGCCATTAAGCCTCGCATTTAAATAATATAGGCATGTCCGTCGCACCCACAGGAGCTGCTGGGGACACGCTTTAACGTGAATGAAATAAATAAAAAAACTATTGTTAAAAATATGGTTGAAATATATATACACGTTTATACTTACACTTGAAATGCTTCGGAAATATGTTTGTAATCTTTTGTTTTGTAAACAAAAAGAAAACAACATCAAAATTGTATTTAAACGCTTAATCATTATTTGTTGACGCAAATAGGTACGTTTTTTATAATTTAAAAATACAGTATTTTGATGGTTTGCTAATAATATTCAAGCATAAAGCAAGGGGGTTTAATAAACTTTCTTGGCGTAAACATTGAAAATAGCGGCAACGAAAAAACAACAACTTTTTTATTAAACTTCGTATTAAATGAATGGAGTATATAATAAGTTTTGGAGTATAAAATGGAGATAATAAGTTTTAGTATTTTAATAAACATTTTTTTTTGATTTTTTAAAATTTGATTTTTTTAAAGTTTTCTTTTTCAAATGTCATGTTATGAAGAAGCTTTAACTAAAGTTTGCTTCGAAAATAAAGTGGTTCTATTTTAATTACCGAGTTTTAATAAACTTTTTGTTGAATAATTACAATTACTAATGGTTGAAACTATGTAGCATATACTTAGAACAATTCTTTTTTAATGATTTGATAAAAGTTATTTCAGTGAATTTTGTTGTTTTTTGTCCAATGAAACTTGTTTTTTTGTTTTTTTTTCTGTCGGGTACAAGCATACTCCCGAGACGACTTGACATTTGATGTTTGCGGTTTGATGATTTTTGATTTAAACTTCCATATTTGTACGTAACTCTACAAACGCAGAACTAAGAAGATAACCTAATTTCAGCAAACAGAAATTATCAAAATTTGCTTTGGCGAATTTGAAATAAAAGTTTCAAATTTTCCACTTGGATGAGACAATATATTTTGTGCTTTTTAAATATTCTCAATTTTTTTAACAACAATCGTGAGCACGTAGAGCCACGATCGTGGCAGTACGTGCTCCGACAAAATTTATGAAACGGCAAATAAATGCTGTAGAAGTATGTTTTAACATTACATAATTTGAAGTTTACATAAGTTCAATATTTATATTCACTTTCGTTTACATTTCTTAAAAAATGTTTCGCGACTTTTCTCACCGTTACCTCGGTTGCAATGGCTGCCAAAAGTTCCGGATAAAGCACGTACGAGTGGGCACTACCTACTATTTCTAAAACTACTGCTTTTGGTACTACCTATTCAGCAGTAGAGTAAAGAGATTATTTATATACGATTGAAAGGCCCACAAGTGGACCGCTAAAAATTGCTTAGCCGACGGTATTTCACGTCGTCTAGCGGGGTATTGGGAAAAGTTTTCAACTAGCAATAACCACGACTCGGTTTAACCTCATTGTCTATGGTAATGCCACTGCGCAAAGCTAATAAAATATCGTTGCGCACAAAATCAATTTAGTTTAATTTTGAGTTACTTGTGGGGCACTATTTTTACTAAATTTTTTTTTTCCTTTGTTAATTGATACTTGTGCTGTCTGAGTGCAAAATTCGCGAAGTAAAATAAAGAAATAAGAATAAGAAGAATGTTCTTTAAAAAAGTATTTAAAATAAGAAAAAAAATCATAACAGCAACTAAAATTGTTCTAAGAATTATTTGTTTGAATAAAAAAATTAATTCAAGAATTATGTAAAGAATCTTGTTTTAAATCTTTATCGTATAGAGTTTCTACATTAGTCTCTTTTATATATGAAAACCCCATTTTTATAATTATTTAAACATAACTTTTTTCATTTTCTTTTTTATTGGTAAGGATGCATGACTAAATAGATTTGACATATATGAGGATACATTTGAGTTCAAATAATAATTTATAAACTTTATTTTTGTCTTAAATTTTTTTTATTTGTTTAACTTTATTTGGTTTGCGCTTCCGAGTTTTTTTTAATTATTATTTGTTAAATATATCCGCGATGATCGAATTGCGTCACTAAAATACAAAACAAAATTATCTTTGATAAACTTTTTAAAAAGATATATTTAATAAGCTAATAATATTATCGCGGTTAGGGATTGCCCAATATAAGTTTAATTGTTAAATTTAAAAATTAAATTTTATTGCCCATATATATAACTTTCCGGACCCGTAAAATACGGGTCTTTACCATTACCATACTTTACTATTATTTCTATACTTATCTATTCCACTCTGATCATTTCTATGCGTATTCCTTATTTAGACTTGTATTTTTTATATATTCAATAATTCGTTCTGAAAAATTGCTTTTAGAACAAAAAAATTAACGTGTGCACCAATTCCGCATTCATAGAGGTTCTTATAAGAGATTTATAATTAAGTTCGTTTTTCTCCTAAACGCATTTCATTGATACCTCAGTGGTTTAGTGCGCTGTCATCAGTGTTGTTTCGGGGGTATAAGGCCTTCCCTCAGCGTAATAAATTTTGAAATTTTTTCAATCTTACTTACGTATTTATAGCAAAATAATAATAGTATAGCAAAAAAGTAAAAATTTGTTTTTTTTAATATAAAGTTTTAAATTTTATAGATGTATACGCGATTGTTTCATACTCTGCCGGCAAATTCAAATATGCTAAAGACGTTTACACTTACAGATACTTGTACGTAACGCTATACAAATGGTAGAACTAAGTTAAACTTAGACCATTAAAAACTATAAGCCGTTGTTATAAAACGCTTTTATAACCCTTATAAAAATATTTCGCAACGACGTCATTAGGTGTCTGATAAAACTCCTATACGTCAATATCGCTTTTGCATTTATCTAACATTTTTTGATGGGTAACAGAAATAATGTCGAAAAATGAATTTCGGAGTAGTGTCGAATATATTAAAAAGGTCTAATGTCGCAAAAAAAAAGGAATAGTGTCGCAAAAGAATTTAATGAATAGTGTCGAAAACAAAAAAAAGGAATAGTGTCGCAAATATTAAATTCGGAATAGTGACAAAAACATAAAAAAGGAAAAGTGTCGCCAATTAATTTAATGAATAGTGTCAAAAACAAAAAAAAAGGAATAGTGTCGCAAATAGTAAAATCGGAATAGTTTCGAAAACATAAAAAAGGATTAGTGTCACACGTAGTTAAAAAGGGAATAGTGTCGGAAATAGTAAAAACGGAATAATGTCGCAAATAGTAAAAACGGAATAGTGTCGCAAATAGTAAAATTGGAATAGTGTCGCAAATAGTAAAAACAGAATTGTAGTCGGAGAGAGTTAGCGAAAAGTAGGGTCAAACCCAGACGAATAATAATATAAACCTGAAATTAACCAGCATGAAAGTGCTCAATCTTTGGCTGAGCGTAAAAAAAAAAAAACAGCTTTAAGAAAACTATAGTAATATCCCTTTTGATATTACTGTAGCTTTTAAAAAAACTACAGTAATACTCCTTTTGGGGCAATTTTAAGGACAAAAATCTTATAAACTTAATATGGTTGGATAGAAAATTTTGTTTTGTTCTTAGCGATGAAGAGACAGTGAACTATTTACACTTTCTGAATCGCACAGTAAGAGCTAACTAATGTTTATCCATTATATACTCTACTAAATCTTTATAAACAAATTTTTTTTGGAGAACAATCTGGTAAGTATAATTTAGTGTATTTTACAGATTCTTATTGTATCGAAAAAATCAAGATCTTACTAAAAATGTAGTTTATAAAGGCTGTTGTAGAGATGATTTCAATAATTCTTTATATAGGTTAAATTAGGGTAATATGAGCACCTTTAGCAAAAATTGGAATATTTTCAAATTTATGATAGATCCAAAATTTTTGCGAATAAATTACTTTTAAGGATCCCTACTCATGATCCACTTAGATATTTGGGCACCCGAAATTTTTTTTTAAAAGCACAGAGGTTTTAAAAAAGCAACAAAAGTGCTCATATTACCCAGACCACTTGGTAATATGAGCACTTTAAATTAGCTCAAAAAAACTACATTAAGTGAAAAAATACCAATCTCACAATTAGAACTAATTTTTGCAGTTTAATGATTTGTTATTAATTAAACTTATCATTAAAAGATCAAATTTTGAACCACTTTTTGTTGAAACAATACTACTATGTTTTCCGCAAGAACAAAAAAATTATTTTTCAAACTTATTTACTCAAAACCTTTAAACAACAAAAATTCAGATTTTTTGAATTTAAATTACAGAAAAATATTTAATATTGTTAAAATATTAAAATTTTTAACTATGTTTTGTTTTTATTCAAATATCAATTAAAACCACTACAATTTTAGGACTCTAAAGTAGGTAATTTCAATGAAAAAACTGGGTTATTTGAGCATGCTCATATTACACAAAAATATCATCTTTAAATAAAGTCAAAACTAAATGCTTCTATGCATTGTTTTTCAAACAAAAATTGATTGGATTATTAGCTAACATATTTTTCTTTATGACAAAATCAATTTGATTATTTTAGCACCAAAATTTCACCCCACAGATTTATTCATGCGTGATGATATTATTTTAACAACGCAAAAAAAATGAAAGCGTTTTAATTAGATGATAGCCGCTAATTACTGCATCGATTCAAAAAATAAATAGCAAATTTAACTTAACTGCTCACATCTAAGAAATCTTTAAGTATGCTCATATTAGCAAGGTGCTCATATTACCCTAATCTATCCTACATCACTAGAAGATATATATGTGATATTGAATACAGAGTGAAGAAAAAAAAAGTTTAAGATTATTTCTTATTCTTTATTTTTTCAAAGCCTTGAGAAACTTAGCGCCGAACCGACCAATACAACAAATATATTAAAATGAGATAACAGAACACAAAGTTTAAAACTATTTAATAGTAAAATATTTGTTGTTTTTCAAACAGTTTTTTAATTTTTAGTTTTTTAATGAACAGATAAATATTATATTGTTTATACAACTAATTTAAAAAGCAATTGTTTATTTATTGAGAAGATAACTGGTAATTATAATTATAGGGGTTTCTGGCTATTTAGAAAAATACTAATTTTTATTTTATATGAAGGAATAGGCACAAATAATGACATTTTTTAAGTTGAATTAACTTTTAGAATTTCCAAGACCAACTTTATCGTCCATGAATTTTTCCAAATAATAATATTTTTTTTAAGCCTTTTTTTTTAAAGACTTGAGCATATTGGCCAATGCGCCCCCCCCCCTAATTTTTAATGACTTTTTTGTTTGTTTAAATAGTAGTTTTAAGTATTACTTTTTTTTGTATGTTTTGTTGGTCCTTTGCCTCCCCTTCCCTACTAAAATGTCACACACAGTCTTACCAAAGGAAAAATTCGCGGTAATAACTTGTTCATGGAAATGTGAAACGTTAAGAAAAAAC
Organism: Hydra vulgaris; assembly: GCF_038396675.1. Classification (NCBI taxonomy): domain Eukaryota; kingdom Metazoa; phylum Cnidaria; class Hydrozoa; order Anthoathecata; family Hydridae; genus Hydra; species Hydra vulgaris. Next base: position 37,244,745 of record NC_088923.1, read on the forward strand.
AAGCCAAAAGTACTAAAAAACAATTTCTTTTAAATTGAATGCAATGTAGAAAGGGGGGCGATTTTTAGATTTTCAAACTCTTCCTTAAATTTATTTGCGACCCTATTCCTTTTTTTTTTGTTTTCGACACTATTTATTAAATTCTTTTGCAACACTAATCTTTTTTATTGTTTTCGACACTATTCCTTAAATTCATTTTTTTATTACAAAATAATAAATATTTACAATTTTTTGTACTAGTTCTGCATTAATAAATATACTTACTTACTGTATATTGTATACTATAAGTTTGACATTTTTTTCTCTTTGTATATATATTTCCGGTTTTATATATTTCTATAACATGCGTTAATGATATTAAAAGGCTTTTTTACATAAATTTAACATTGGTTTATCCAAAAATATTAAACAATATATATGCTTTTATTTTTAAAGTAACTACTTGACCATTTATATATATATATATATATATATATATATATATATATATATATATATATATATATATATATATATATATATATATATATATATACAGTGGCGGTCGGTGACAATATGCTTTGGTGGGGCCAGGAAATATTAACCGAACTATCTCGCAACGACATGCTGTCAGCGTAATTGATGCTTTGGTGTTTGTTAGGGCGCCAGCATTTTTTGATTAGCTGAGAGAGTTAAGGTCTAGCATACTTTCAAAATAAAGTATTTAATGACATTGAATCTTTTAAACCTACGTAAAAACCAGCAAAAACTGACGAAAAACGGCCTTAATAGTTCAAAAGTGTTTTAACTCTTTTTAAAGTAATAAAACACCGTTAAGCATCAGCTGAAGACACAGGCGTGACCAGAACAATCTCTATCAACTTACTTCAAAAAAAAATTTAACTAGGTTATTTTCATGCATAATTGGGATAGGGCATTAATTGTGCCGATATCACTAAAAACAGCATTTTCAATAAAACGGTTAATTCCGACATCAACTTAACTTCGCTTAGTATTGGTTACTTAATTTAATATTTTATATATGATTCCGAGGAAAATGTTGTATAATATAATTAAAATTTTTTGGATCCTAAATAGGTTTTTGGATCCCTATGACGAGAAACGTTTAGCCAATAAACTGTCAATTTTGTTCATGTTAATTTATCTTATTAATGAACCTAAATTATTAATAAGATAACTTTAAACTATATTGTAACTATGAATTTGGCATGATTTAAAAGGAAACTTTTAAATCATGCCAAAATCAAGAAGGGCTTCTTAATTACCAATCGATAAAATAATAAAGAATGTAACATTACATATACATTGAACTCTCTGATAGGTTCACATAAAGTTTTCTGAGAATGGCGAAAGGGTCAACAAAAACAAAAAAGATACTTTTACAACATTAAAAAATTTTTAAACATGCTTTTTTAAATATTTTTTTCATAATACAACTCATATTTTACTTAATAAAAATCCATAATTCTTAAATACAACATTTACAATGTCAGTCATAAATAATATTAAACTTCACAAGATTATTTACATTGTCAAAGATGCTTTAAGGAATTCATGTAATTAAAGATAAAAAATTAACATCTGTTTGTACGATACATAACAGTACTTAAATTATATAGTATATATAGTTTTAGATATTTGGCTTCAGCTTTAACCCAAAAAAAAAACATTTCAATAAAATATTTTGATTATTTTATTTCTATGGTAATGGTAAATGTCAAACATGTTAAAATAATCTAAACTTTGTATATTTTTTTAATTAGTGCCCTTTTGGAAGTATCAATTATTGAAGCTGTATTAAGAAATGTAACATGTATTAAGCTGTATTAAGAAATATAATCACAAAAACAGTACCACCAGTGGTACAGTTTTTGTGATTGAAAAAAAAATTTTCTTTATATCTTCTGTTGTTTTAGTTGTTTGTACCTTTGTTGTATCAAACTAATAATAATATTGACTAATTTTAAAATATTTCTTGAAAACCCAGTTGCATTTTTTTGCTGATAAAAAATTGTTTAAAACTTGTGATTGATGTTTATCATCGTGGTTGAAATTGGCTCTGGTTCAGCGTCGATCTAATTGGCAACTTAAAAGGTAGAATAACTCAACTGCCACAAAACAATGTAAACAATTTTCAATGGCTGATTCATTATGCTGCAGAATATAATACATGAGCTATTTGGAAAAAATAAACTTTAGCAATCCCTTATTAAGAATAGAACAAGAATTTCAAAAGTACAAACAGTTTGTAGCTCTTATTATATTTGTAGAAATGACTAAGCTTTCTTGTGTCACAATATATAAACTTGCTAAACATTGCCATACACTTGCGATACATTTGTTCGATTAATACACAAACCAAGATTCTCATTAATATGGCAGAGTCACTATTTTTTCTCTGTAAAAAAAACAAACAAGCGTTAAAAATTGTTAAAAAAATAAAACAATATATGCCTGAAAATGTAGTTCACTAACAAAAGTTATAAAATGTACAAGATTGTTGATTATAAAAGAAATGCGAAAGTTTTTCATGATATTTTAAAATCAATTTTCTAAACTGTTCAATTCCCCTAGAATTTCTAAACTTATAATTTTATTCTTTTTACCATTATTATTTCTGTTATAATTATAGAATAAAATGACTTGTCCTAGAAAATCTAGTTTCTAAAAATTATTAAAAATTAATTTTTTTTTACCTAACAGTATCTCTTTAATTGTTTATGTCAAACCAACATTTATACCAGTAATTTCTGTTACATTATTTTAAATATCATGTTTTTGCCATGTTCCTATTCCTATTAATTTATACTCCTAATAACTATATGGTAAATTTTATATCTACATATCCAGGTGAAGAAACCAATATTAACACTATTAATATTGTAATATTAACACTGTTAATATTCACAGTAAAATGGCAATATTAACAAATGTAAGATGTTTGCAACATTATTTTTACAAATAAATGTTTACATTTAATGTTATAAAGGTTCCTAATATTGCTGTACCTTTTTGAGTCAAAAAAACTTCTGACTTTTTGCAGCAGTAAATTCTTTACTCTTTGAATCGGTTGGCGAAAGAAACTATCACTCAAATGTCGATCAAAGTCCACTTATAATTATGCTTAATTCGCTTAAGGTATAATTATGCCAGTTATAAAATTCTAATTGCGCGAATTGAAGAGGCTCTTAAAGGAACACAAAAATCGAAACGATTAAGTATGGATGTGGCAATGAAAAGGTAGTTTTAATAAGTTATATAGGGCTTCCATTAGTTAATTTAACAAAACATGAATAATTAAAAAAAAATACCAAATAGGCTAAATAGTATAATCAAATTGTTTACTAAATATTACAATAATAATATAATAAAATTATAGTTTTGTAAAAAAAAAAATTTTAATGAAAGTTTTGAAACATAATATTATTATTATCATTATTATTATTATTATTATTATTATTATTATTATTATTATTATTATTATTATTATTATTATTATTAATACTATGTATTAGAACTTTCATTTTTTTAATGATAAGCCTATATATATATATAGGCTTATCAATAATAAGCCTATATATATATATAGGCTTATCATTTTATAATTTATTATTTTAGTTCAGATTTATCTGAACTTATATATATATATATATATATATATATATATATATATATATATATATATATATATATATATATATATATATATATATATATATATATATATATATATATATATATATATATATATATATATATATATATATATATATATATATATATATATGTATATATATATATGTATATATATATGTATATATATATATATATATACATATATATATATATATGTATATATATATATATATATATATATATATATATATATATATATATATATATATTTTGGAATACCAGTCTCGGACGAGAGTTGGAGGTCCTCTTGTGCTTATACTGTACCATAAGGCGCGAATCCATACTGTACTCGAGACGTCTATGACACACTTATATCGAAAATGTATGTTTACCACCTTAATAATACAGACCACATGGTAACTACTTATAAAACGAGTTATTCTGCTCCATCACTAATATTGTCTATACATCACATTAACGCTTGATACTAACGACAATTTAGTAGAACAACAGTAAATGACTCTTACTTATCTCGACTATTGTTTATTGTTATTGCTTAATTTTACAACATTTTACTTATCAGTTTTTTAGTATTTTTCTACTTTGAGGTTCTTTGTTTTCCACTGAACATCTGTCTTTTTGTACTTTTATCTCATTCTGCTAAACTCTTTTTTAATTTAATATTCATCTCTAAGGCGTTCAATGATCGGTGCAGCTTCATTAGAATGCATTGCATTTACAAAAAAAAAAAAAAAAAAGTTATTGTTAAAAAAGCCAATTTTTTTCATTATTGCCCTAGGCGCAAAATTTCTTTGCTACGCCACTGCTTAGGCAGGAAATAGGGAACCAACACATTAAATCTTTATCTTATATATCTGGATAAGACCATTTGGTTACTAGAGGTCACTGTTATTTGGTTATTAAATTAACCATTAATATATATGATCATTTTTTAGTAGAATTTCCTTTTAAAAAATTCTATTCTATTCAAGAAACGCATGTTTCATGTAAAGAAGAATAATAACAAAAAGAGTTTCCATTTTCATTTTCATTTCCATTCTATTTCCAATTCTATCAAAGACCGCTTTAAAACAAAGTTCCATCATGGAAATTTCCGTATCGTCCATAGAAAAATCAAATTTTTTCATAGACTATTTACTTTTTTAAAAAAAAAAAAAAAAAAAATTTGAAATATTAAAAGTTTGATAGAATTTAATAGATTTATCAAAACAATATTTGATGTATTTAACAAAACATTTTTTAACTCATTTAGATTGTTGACTTGGTAACAAAAAGATTAGTAAAATAGTTTTTGCGGCTTTCCATAAACAAAAGGTTTTATAAACATTTTTAACCAATCGGCATATTTTGCATAATTATACCTTAAGCGAATTACGCATAATTACAAGTGGACTTTGATCGACATCTGAGTGATAGTTTCTTTTGCCATCCCTTTGAATCGAGAATTAAAAATGGTGGATGAAATTTTACAGCTTAGTTATGTTTTTAAACTTCTTTTTTTCTCGGACCAGTTCAATGAGGTCCTGCGGTGCGCTTTTTCGTCCCAGCTGAAAGCACAATAAATTCCGCGCGCGCACCAAAAATTATTTTTCTACAAACAAATTAAATAGGGCCAGTAAAAATTGGCCCAGCCGTTATTGGCAATAAATTAAAACAACGCTACAATACTTTAAATAAATTACAAATAAACATACTACTTAAAAAATAAAATAATTGAAAATTAGAACTAACTTAGAACTATTTATTTTTATAAAACCTGTCTGCAAATAGTTTAGCTAATAGTTGCATATTTATATATATATATAAATACATATTTACATTAACAAATTTTTCTTATAGTTTTTGTATTTTTATTTTTTGTGTTTTTGAATTTTTTATTTTTTTGTATTTTTAATTTCATATTTTTTTGTGTTTTTTGTTTTGTTTTTTATTTTTGAGCCGTTGTGCGAAAGAAATCGGGAATATTAAAAAAGTTTTTAGAAGAAGTTGATTGAGATTAAATAAATATATTTAGTAAAAAGAAATTTTTTTTTAAGTAAAATAAAAAAATACAGGACTTTTACACAAACATCGCGTTACGAAAACTGCATAAAATATGCAAATAATAAATTATATATCATAAACTAAGGACCGGCAGTGATTGTCTAATCATATATAACAATATTTTTGTTGTAAAAAGGAAAATATATTTGCAGGGAAAAGGAACGCTTAACTAAACATTTAGTTCTTGCTATGAGCCAGTGTATTAGTTTAGCTCATATGTTTAGTTTCAGCTTCCCATTCTCTATTTGCAATAAGCGTTTTTAATACAAAAATAATGACAGAAAATGTCCGCAGTGTTTCTACGGACATGATAATTATATTTTAAAGTAATAATATTTCTGATATTCTTGATTATTACCCTGATCACTGCCATTGGGTCAACTTTTGTGTTGCTAAATATATGGTGGCATCTGCTGTTCCATATTGCACTCATGATGGTTTGAGTGAGTGTCAACAGCAGCTGCGAAGTGGGTTTTTTCTCCAATAAATTCGTTGTTTCAATCGAGAAAATTGAATTTATTGGAGAAAAATTGTTTTGGGATGTCAAGGAGTTATATACGTGTTTAAAATACTCCCATATTTCAACAGAAGGAGGACAGTAGGCAAAGATACGAAGGTTGTCCTCGATTTTACCAAGTTTTGTATGTGTTATTTTTAACGATCTGTTGCTTTGTGCTTTTGGCTAGCAAGGCCGCAGAAGGTAGACTGTTGTGTAGATTACGAAAGAGGATATTTTGTGTCGGTGCGCATGCGTTGAAAGTAAAGTTTTTTTTCCAAATTTGGGTCCACGGCATTGTTGTTTTTGCTGAACTGTTCCAGAAAAGTTCTGCTGGCACGACTGTCTTTTTGTTGCCACTTCTAAGTAAAATTTTTTTCTTGATTTTAGAGGGATCTTAAACAGGGACCCGTTTTTGCCTAATATTTCAACTGTTATTTTGTAGTACTGAGACGTTTTGTTGTTCCAGTATTTTAGGAAATTGTTCTACCTTAAAAAGTTCCAGCTTTGTTCCAGTTTACAACCAATATTTTGAAAAGTAGTAATTATCGTGAGTTTTATCCTCTTTGCATTCTTTCAGTTGAAAGAGGGTTCTGAGGCGAAGTGCAATACTTTGCTCCTTCGGTGATAAAATTCCGAGACCCCGTTTTTGACCGGTAAAAAAAGTGTCTCTCTCTTGACCGCATTGAAATTAGTCTTTTGCCACAGATTTTCGAAAATGGCTTTGTGCAGACGTTCTATTACCCATTTGGGAACGGGTAGCACGTTTTCCAGAAACCATACATTTGACATTGCTAACGTATTTATCAACATAGTCTTTCTCCTAAGTGACAAAGTTTTAAGTGACAAAGTACGTAGTCCCAGAAACTTGAGTTTTTTCTTTATTTTGTTTAGAGTTACTAGCCAGTTGAAATTGGTAGTATCACTCAGTCTGGTGTAAAAATTGACACCAAATATTTTGAAACCGGTGTTATTGTTCCACTCTATGTCGTCCAATTCTGGGTACATTTTAGGATCAAAACCCCCAAAAGCGAGACCCTTGGTTTTTGAGGCAATGATTACTGAACCACTTGCTTTTTTTAAACAGTTTTACTTTTTCGAAAAAAAAAACGGACAGATTTTACGTCCCTGGCAAAAAAGTTCGAATCGTCTGCGTACTGCTGAAATTTGAGGGGTTTCGGTGTAACTGGTAATGGGAAACCTTCTATTCTGCTGTCTGCCCTGACCACCAAAGCGAGAGCTTCAGCGGCGAAAACATACAGCAGGAGAGAGAGGAGGTTGCCCTGTCTAACTCCCCTTTCCGTAGGGAAAGAGGCCGACAGGAAACCGCAATTCAGAACAGATGCCAAAACGTCTTAGTACAGAGTGTTAACAAAGATACAAAATTTTCTCGGAGATTGAATTTTTGGAGAATTTGCAGTAGAAACGCACGATCGACTTAGTCAAACGCTATTTCTTGGTCTATAAATAAAATGAAACTAGGTAGATTTTTAAATTCTGCGTAATCTATAAGACCACGGACTAAATGTAAATTTGAGAATATTATTCAACCTGGGATTCCGCAAGTTTGATTTGGTTCTATAATTTTACCCATTATTTTTGCAAGTCTTAGAGGCAGCGCTTTTGTGATTATTTTGTAACGGGAAATGGGCTTCTAATTTTTGCATTTAGTAAGATCTCCTTGTTTGGGAATCAGTGAAATTATTGATTTTTTCATAGAGTGGCTGGTATTTTTTTCTACGAAAAGTAATACGTAAGCAAGTTCTTCAAAATCTTCTTCTAAAAAATGCTAAAAAGTTTTGACAAATTCAGCTGGAAGTCCGTCATAGCCCGGAGATTTTCCTTTTTTAAATTTAAAAAGGACTTTTTTTAGTTCCGCGCTTTTTTAAAAAAAGTTTGATTTTCATTATCACTTAAACGTTTAGTGATGTATGACAAGACAAGTTTTGGCTGTCTTTGCATAAATTGGTTTTGGTGTAAACGTTTTTATAATATGAAACAAGGGAGTTTAGTATTTCACCAGGTTCACTCTTCAATGTGCCGTCATTCTAGCGAATTTCGGTAATTTACTTGTTCCTCTGTTTAATTTTTTCCAAATTATACACAAAATTTGAAGGTTTTTCTCCTTTTTTGATTAGGTTTTGTTTCGTGCGAACAAACGCTCCGGGAAACTGGAGCAAGAAAAGAGCGTCACGTTTTTCTTTGATGCTGTCTAAATTCGGGTTAGCGTTTTGTCGCTCCCGTTTGAATTGCAACATATATTGATACAGGAAAGTGCGAAAAATAGACAACACATCAAAAGCATTGAAAACGAAATTGTCGCTCCCGTTGGATTTTGTTTTCAATGCTTTTGATGTGTTGTCTATTTTTTGCACTTTCCTGTATCAGTATATGTTGCAATTCAGCCCTAACGAAAAAGTTTGTAGTAATCCCACCATTTTAAAATTGACTTATAAGACCGTTTTTTAGTATGCCAATCTTGAATTAAGAGTTCATTTTTCTGCCTATGAACCTCAATTTCCAAAAAGGAGCAATTTAATTTCCAGTATCCTGGTCCTCTATTAGTTTTACTAAAATTGATAGTTGTTGACACGAACTCGTGGTCGGAAAAAGGGTTGGTGAGAATTTTGGTGTATGTTGTTTTTTTGGCGATTATTTTAGGGCAGTAGATTCTGTCGAGTCTACATTTAACTGTCTGATTGCGCCATGTGAATTCTCTTTTGTTGGGAAACTTGTAACGAAAAACATCTACTAGGTTATACTTACCTTGAAAGACCCCGAGTTCAGCAATGCCGTAGGTATGATATTTAGCATTGTTTGAGCCTTCTGTGTCAAGAGGCAGGCTTTCAACCATGTTGAAATCCGCGGCCATCAGAACGGGTAGTCTTGTGAGAAATCTCCAAGGTCGCCAAAAAAAAGGCGCTTTTCTTTCGGCACATTAGGCGCATATATATTCAGCACCTGCATTTCGTGCTCATCAATTTTTATCATGACGTTCAATATTCTTCCGTTGTTGTCCCTTTTTAGTTCATTCAACGAAACGTTGGATTTAGAGAGAATCGCCACCCCACAACAGTTGTGACTCGGACCGGAATTCCAAATAGACTCGCCAGTCCATTCGTCACACCAATGTTTAACAGTGAAAGGTCCGGATTTTGTTTCCTGAAGGAGGATAAGATCAAAGATTGACTTTTTGAGAAACTCAAAAAAATTATTGCGTTTGTCTTGGTTGTTTAGACCCTTTATGTTGCACGTTGAAATATTAATAGCCATGATGGAGAGGATCAGATTTCCTAAATTGAAAACTTGTGTACCGTAAACATAAATATAATAATTTTACAACCTGACATAAAAAGCACAAACATATAAACCTTAACCTTATAGTACGAGTTTTCGTTTGAGCTGATGTAATACTAACAGATGGACGCTCTGGATCATAATATTTTACACAAAAGCGCGATCTACAACAATACGGATTACCACAGCTTACGCGCTTATTCAAAAACGTGACTAAGGGTCTACGTCTCGAAACTTTTTTTATTACGATACGATACTAAGACTAAGGGTCTACGTCTCGAAACTTTTTTTATTACGATAAGATATCGGAATGTGCGTATCGTAAGTTTTTTTATATTACGATGATATCGTAATCAAAAAATTTGCACGATAAAGTTTCGATATTTATCGATTCATTGCGATATTTATCGTTCAATTACCATAAATATCGTAATTCATATTGTAACTCAAACGATAACGATACTTATTGGTTCATTACGATATTACTTTTTCCGACTAAAAAAATAATTTTTTTAAAAACCTAAATAACTTTAATAAACTTACTGACAAATTACTGACAAGTGCACTATTTAATGTAAAAAAAGAAATAAACAAAACTTTATTTGTAATTTTGATTTTTTAATTTATTTAAGACTTAAGCTGAAGCAAAAAACAACTAAAAACAAAAAATAACAATGTTTTACTCGATAAATTGTTGGCTTGACATGTTTAACATGTTAAGGGTTGTGCTTGTGACCTAATTTAAGAAAAAGATTAAAATTTAATCTCAAAGACAAGGTTTATTAAAAGCACTACATCACTATATGGCAAATTTTATAAAGTCTAAGCAGTGAAATAGATTAATGACGCCACTGAGGCAATGAACCAATTTAAGTTAGTCATCCATTTCAACTGCTGATGTAAGAGTTGATGTAGAAGGTCCCTGACTTGAAGCAGCTGAATTCTCAGAGTCATTAATAGAAGCCTCTTCAAACAATTCTTCTTTTTCATCCTGACTGGTTAAAAACCATCTTTTGATCTGGATCTAAGGGTAGTTTTGCTGAATGTTCAACAATTTTTCAACTTGTTCAGACTGCAATTTCGTTCTTTTATAAGAGACGATTCCACCACCGGCACTAAAGGCTCTTACTGAAGATGCTAAAGAAGTATGTACACATAGCCATGTTTAGCAGCTTGAGCAAGAAGAGGAAATTTGTACATATTTTCTCTCCAAAATTCCACACTAACAACCACTGGGAATTTTTGAAATATTTCCCATTCAGTGATAATGTCCGACTTTTCAGGTGGATCCGGACCAGAATAGGAAGTCATAAGTGAAGGAGCTTCTTCCATTCCAACATTATAGAAAGGATCATCTTCTAAAACATGACCTTGGATTTCAGCATGTAACCGTTCATTAAATAATCTTGTTGCAGCAATCCATTCCTGATAAGCATTGGATTGAGTAATCAGTGCCTCGTAGGCTTCATCAAATCCACCTAGCTTAACCCCTTGTACAAGGGGTTAAACAAGTTGACAACAGAGTAAAAAAGGTTTTGACAACCAGTGTCTGGAAAACAACATCCAAGTTTTCCACCATTTTTTGGCAAAACATTTGTGCCGTCGGCGTCATCTTTTCAAGGAATGCCTCCAATGGAGCCGAGGATACGACGCATTTTTACTTGCTTTCCAACATCATAAAAGTTGAATTTCAGCGTGTTTTCACGGGAGTGATGATTTTCACTAATTTCAACTTATCATTGCCAACAACATCACTGTCATCAAGCAACAGCTTTAGCTGAAAATTAAAATAGAATTACAAGAAACATAACATAAAAGGTGATTAGTACTATTTACTATTATTAAAAACTGATATTAACTATGTTATATGTTTTTACTTTTTAAGTGTTAACATTTTATCAGTTATTATTGATAGCTATCATTAGAAAAATTTTGTCACACAAAGTGTACTGAGGAGTTTAAATTGCGCTTGTATTGTGTTAGGTTATAAACTAAATTGCTATAAAACCTAAAAAGGATGTTAAACTAAAAACTAGTTACCTCTTTTATAATTCTTTGCTCAGACAAAGATGACTTGTGGCATCTTGAACTTAATTCAGTTGCTCTTTGGATTGCTTCGTGAAGATCCAAACTGTCAAAACCTTTTGTTTCTTTGACAGTTGCTTCAACTGCCAAATTGAAAAGATGATCAGCACACAAAAGAGATGCATCTACAAAATTGCACTTGTTAATTGCCGCTTTCATATTAGCGGCTGAATCATGGACACACACAACGGACGAAACTCCATTACTTCCGGCAAACTCTGAGACATTCCTGAAAAGCAAAGTAAAATTAGTTGTTTGCTTTTTGGTATTTTAAAATACAAACTAATACTTTTGTTGTTATTTTAAATATAGTTTAGATATAATAAAAGTATTAATTTGTGCCATTAATTTTAAACTAAATGACGGGTTTTGCTTTTTTGTAACAAAAAGGTATCTAAATAATTCAAAGGGTTAACTTAATTTACAGAAATTTTAACCTAATATAAATAAAATACTAAAACATACTTATCCAGACGAAGAGCAATGGCTTCAGCTGTATGTTGTCCAGAAAACGGAAAAACTCCAATCACAAACATCTTTAACGGAAGTCTTCACTCACATAGTGCAGTGTACTGGCTTGTTATGCATCATTGTTTCTGCTTTGCCAGAGGTCAGTTGAGATTACAAATCCAGCAGTCTTTTGCAATTTCTCCGCGTAGATTTTCGCATTTTTGTACAACAACAGCAACCTAGAATTAAACTAAAAAATTAGTTATTATTGGTATTTCTCATTACATATCAATTTAGTTACCTACTAAGAAAACCAAAAATTGGTGTGGATTGGTCTTAAAAAAGTAGCTTTTTAAAAAATTTAGTTCTCTTGGAACTCCCATTGAATTGACTCCCCACCCCAAAATAAAATTTATTTAAAACAATTAAAATTTTGCATACTTGAACCGGGAGTATGTTGTTGCAGCCTTCACATTCATTTTTGGATTCCAGTAGTGAACAAAATCTTTAAAAGCTTCATGTTCAACCAAAGAGAATGGCAAATTTAAAAGGGCCAAAAACTTTACAATTTCAATGTCTCCTCTAAGCTGTTCACGGTCTTTTGACTTGTATTTGACCCAATGCTTTAGATTTTGGACCTTTTCTGCTGATGGTCCGGAAAGTCTTCCTTGTTTAACTTTACTGCTAAACACTAATGACGCCTTATCATTTCGGACCTGCTCATAAGCCTCGTCTTTATTGTAGGTCTAAAAATTAAAATGAAACCTGTTAAAATACCTAATATTGAAGCATTCATCAGCATTTATTAAAAGTTATTGATATTTATTGTTAAATCTTATTAAATCTTGGTATTGTAATAGTTATAATAACTAACACGTATGAAAATAAAAGTTAATATTTAAATTAAAAAAGTAAAAACGTTTCTAAACTTTATTACACCTGTTCTAACTCATCAAAAGGAACATGGCGCTTTTTCTCCAGGGCTGCAAACTGAACGGGATGCTTCCTTGTCAAATGTGATCTCATGTCAGATGTGTTTCTGTCCGTCAACTTGCAAATTGCAAAAAAATTCTTGCATTTTGTAGTAACAAGTCGCTCTTCATCAGGTGTAGTACTGACCTCTTCATCAAAGTGATTCTAAATTTCGGTCCTTGGCCTTGGCATTCTTCAAAATGTTGTTCATTACAATTTTAATACTAATTAAAACTAAAATTTTAACATCTCTCCTTATAAAAAAATTTATTTCAAGAGCTTTATAATGTATATCTAAGTAATTTAAAGAGTATTCGAAAACTTTTTCCCAGAGAGTTTTTAAAAACGTTTTTATTACAATTAGCTATTTAATTTCGGTTCAGTAAAAACCGTTTTGAAACCGTAACCAAAACCAAAAAAAAGTTATTTTTAAAAAAAGTAACCACGAAAAGAAATTAAACTATTTAATTGGTGATTTTAATTTTGATTGTTTAAAGTATCACGTCAAATACAACATTAAAGAGTTTTACAATGACTGATTTAAGAACGGAGCGTTTCTGTTAAAAAAGGAATCATTAAATGCGATATCATTGATCATTATCCGATTTTTTTCTCCATAAATACAGATACTAAATTAACACTAAATAAAAAAATAGCTTTTGTAAACGCATTTATAGCAAAGCAAATTTAGCATCATTTAATGACCAATTATCAATGTTTCATTGGCACCATATTGATCATTTTCAGGACACCAACTTAGTTTATAGCAATTTTCTTAAAACATTCTATGATATTTATGACGCAAATTTTCCAAAAATTGAAATAAACCAAAAGCTTAAAAAAATAACACCCCCATGGATAACCGATGTACTAAGAAAATCTTCCACAATTAAACAAAAATTATATATTAAGTACATGAAATCCAAACGGTTGAAAATAAAACCATTTACAAAAATTATGCTAGAGAGTTCGAAAGACAAAGAAAAAATTTCAAAAAAAAATACTATCTTGACTTACTTGAAAAAAAAAAAAAAAAAAAAACGCACTTGGTAAGTTTTAAGAGAAAACACTGGTAAAGCTAAAACTAAATCATGCGCTTTGCCTAACGGTATTAAAGTTAATGATAAAATTTTATATGCTTCAAGCGATATTGCAGTTGAATTAAATAAGCATTTCATTTTAGCTGGGCCTAACTTAGCAAAAACTATTCCATATACTGGTAATTCTTTTGAATTTTTACCTCAAAAAACAACAAATCTAAATTGCATTGAAATATCCTATAAGGAATTTAAAGCTGCTTTCAAAACGATTAAAACAAATAAAGCAATAGGATTCGACGGTATCAACGGAAACGTTCATATAAATTCATACAATATTATATTTAAAATCTTTTCGTCTTGCGTTAGCCAAGGAGTTTTCCCTGATCAACTTAAAATTGCCGAAGTAACGGTAAAATTGCCAAAGTAAACAAATTTTGATAACTGTTACAAACAACTATCAAATTATTAACATAAAACTCCATATCTATGACATTTATTTATCATTCAAATTTGTTTGAATGAATAAATATTTGAAAAAATAAAATAACTTAACATTTAGTTATATCTAATACAAAATGTTGTAAAATATCGAAACCAAACGGTATTTTATCGGAACGTATCGAATCATATCAAAACTCAAAAAACATCGTTATAAATTTTTTAGCGATAAATTAAGCGATATTTATCGCTAAAAGCGGTACTTTTTTTTTTTTTTTTTTAGGTGCCCCAACAAGACCTTACGGTCTTGTCACAGAGCACCGCGGAAGTGCATTTAATCAGGAAGTTCACACCTCTTTCCTTACCGTGACGCGAAATACTGATATCGTGCATATCGATACCCAAACAATATTTTATCGGAATCATATAGAACCATATCGGATCATAGCAATTCATATCGAAACCCATTATCGTAAAAAATATCGGTTAGTTTCGATATGCATAATTAATGAAAGTTGAAAATAGAACAGATAAATCTTGAAAAAAAGATTTTTTGTAGAAAGAAAAAAAAAAAAAAATTTAGAACAAAAAAATTCGAAATAAAAGTCTGATTTGAGAACAAAGCTAAAAAAAAGGAAAAAATAAGAAAGAGAAATAATCTTGCGATTTCTTTTCCGCACCAATTTGGCAACCGTATTATTCATCTATTATTAAAGAATCAGTTTCGTCTTCATAACACATTCCCTCATTTTCTTCTGACAAAACAACTTCTTCCAAAGGCATTGTTTCGTTTAAATCGATAGTGTTTATTACTTTTTTGGGGGTTTCACATTTTGATTGCCCCAAACGTTTTCTGTTTCGAGAACACAACCTTTAATTTCTATTTCTGTTTCGAGAAAAGATGCCACTGAGGAGTTGTTAGTAACTGCAAGCTCGCTAAGCTGGAGAGAAATTCATTAATGCTACAGTTTAAATCTCCAGAGGCGAGAGCGCTAGCGTAACTTTTAGCCATGTAGAAAAAATATACCTTTATAACACAAATACTGTAAAAAGTTTAGATGTGCTTTTACTCCTATGCAATAAAGCTGCAATTATGCTGCAATAAAGCTGCAACAAAGCTGCAATAATGCTGCGCTTATTTAGAGAATCAGCTTAAAAAGTATTGATTAATTGCGATCGGTATACGAGTTTATAGAATGGTTTGTTATTCAAATACATGCATAAATTTGATAGATCAGTGGTTTAACGCGCGGTCATCGTTGCCGTTTTGCGAGCGTTCAAAACCGCCCCTTTAGGATCGTCCATAAATTACACAACGCAAAACTTATTTAAAAGATATAAGTAGGAGATCATTTTGCTCTTTTGCGCGGCGGATTTAGCTGAACTTTAAACGTTATTTATTTACAGGGTTTAATTAAAGACTCTGCGAGAGAAAACTTTTAATCCTTTGTCTTTAGTCTATAATTTTAATTTCGCGTTACGTAATTTATGGATGGTCCCTTTGTACAATATATTTTAAATTTTTTTAATCTGGCCAAATATATTTATAACAAAAAAAATATATATACCAAAAAAGACTTGTAATTGTTAAAATTTAAGCAGTCGTAGCTCAGTGGTTAGAGCGCTCGCATTAGAAACTCATGAGATTCATGGTTCAACGTGGTTCAATCCGTTGTCCACCTCACCTCAAGTTTTATAACATCGGTAAGGAAGGAGGCATGAAATTCCTTTCAAATGCTTTTCCGCGGTGCTCTGTGATAAAACCGTTTTTTTTTTTTTTGTTTTTTTTTTTTGCATTAACAGCAGCACTTTCTGGAGTTGCAGAACTGTCTTATTAAAATTTTTTCTTTATTAAGTTTTAGAACATAACTTTTTTTTCAGACCTTTAATAACATCTCAATAATGACACATACGTTTTTTAAAGTTGTTAATATTTTTCGCATTTTTAAAAATTCTTTTCGCTTGCTTTAGTGTATAATATCTTTACATTTGTTACCTATATAATATCTATAAAACTTCAAAAGTGTTTTATTTTGTATTTAAAAAAAATTGAAATAGATTTTAAAAAAAGTTGCTAGCGGTAGTACTTACGCAGTTTGTTTTTTTTTGTATATTTATATATACACACACACACATATATATATATATATATATATATATATATATATATATATATATATATATATATATATATATAAATATATATATATATATATATATATAAATTAGTAAAAAAACACTTATCTAACTTTTATCTTCGACTTGAAGTTTCACCATTGCTGGATCATCAGGAAGAGTATATATATATATATATATATATATATATATATATATATATATATATATATATATATATATATATATATATATATATATAAATATATATATATATATATATATATATATATATATATATATATATATATATATATATATATATATATATATATATATATATATATATATAAATATATATATATATATATATATATATATATATATATATATATATATATATATATAGTGTGTGTGTTTTATAAAATAAAATCCTTTACAACATGTAAAACCGTAGACTTGTGAATTCATATTCTATATAGCAAAAAAAAATTCAAAAATTTAAAAATTAAAATACAAACATAGGTATCTGATAAAAGATCCTTATGATCTTATCGCCAGAACCTTTTTTCAAAAACAATATGTATTATAATACCTGAAAGAAAAAAATTATAATATAAATATACACAGTGTATCATTAATTTTTTAAATTATATATTGTATAGCCTACGTTAATAAAAGTATTTTAAAATATTTTCAATCGAGAGAATGAAATTTTTTTATTTTTGAAGACTGAAAAAGTAACCGACAAATCAAAATTCGGTAAAACAACCCTATTCCAGTGATATGGTGCAAGATATGAAATACAAAATTTAATAAATCTTGTTTTACAAAGCGGTTTGTTTACAAAATAATTATTTCTTAAGATGTATTTGTTTATGGGTTTCAAAATAAATCTTTAAAAACTAAAGGGCATATAAGTGAAACATATAACATTAAATACATTTAATTAGTATACATTGAGTATTCTCGTTTCCATAAATAATATTCTAGTAAATGCGAATCGATCTGCAAAATTGATTAAACTCGTAGCGTGTATCTGACGGCGGTAAAGACGTTTTAACTTACTTTTGCCTGTACCACCCCAGGCAGTAATTGCATAACTTATATAACTGTGAACAAATGAGTAATAAAGTTGTGTTAAACATTTTTTATTTAAATATATTCTGGCCTTGTATAAGATTCCAACTTTCGTTCAGCTCTGCAAGTTAACCACTCGGCTACTCTAGCTCTTTGACTAATGAAAATGTTTAAAACTATATAATCAGAAGCGTAGCTACCGGGGAGCAGTTGGAGTAAATGCTCCAAGTGCACAAATTATTAGGGCGCAAATTTTTTTTTGATTACCTTGGAAAAATGGATCTTGTCAATTCATAAGCAAACAGAAATTCATAAGCATATTTCACAATTCATAAGCAGTCAGAAAGTCTCCTTGCAACCCCAATTCAATTTATGTAATGAATTAAATTGCATAAGTACTGTACTGGGGATTAAAACCCTCTACGCAAGAGAACGTAGTTTTTAATTTCTTAACTTAAAGTTTTCCAATCACACTCCAATTTTTAAAAAAAATTTTCAATAATATTTTTTTAAAAACCTCATAAGCAATCAAAGCATTACAAATAATAGAAAAAGTTCTAAAAAATTAAGTAATTTTATAAAGTTTTAATTTTAAATTTCTATATAATTTTTAAGTTTAAATTCTAAAGTTTTAAATAATTAGTAAGTCATATTTATAGTTAATTCATAGTTATTTTTTCATGTTGTGTTTTTTGAAGCAACTGTTGTTGCTTCAAAATGTCTAGATTAGAATTGAATTAATAATTATCTAGATTAGTTTTTTATAAATATTATTTATAAGATTTAATAAATGTTTAAAAAATATAAAAAATTAAATGTCAAGATTAGATTAACAATTGTTAGTATATTTGTTGGATTTACAAACAGATATTTTATATTCTTAAATTTAAAATACTGCTGCAACAAATAGCAGCAAGCAGATAATCTGTTTGTTATCCGCAAAAATAATTGAGCAATTAAATGACACTTGGAAATTTTAAACATGCTCCTGATCAAAATAACGTTTTTAAGGAACGTAATAAATCTATAGCTTAAGAAAGAGAGGGAGAAAAAAAGATTAAGATAGTTGGGATTGTCTTAAACATTAAGATTTATATCAATATCATTTGATTGGGTAGTAGAGATTGTCTAAAACTTTGATAGTTATACCTTAATCAGGGTGTCTGCCAGATCAGGGAAAACAAGAAAAAGTCAGGGAAATCAGATATCTGCAAAAAATCAGGGGATAATCAGGGAAATTAGGTTAAAACTTGGAAAAATCAAGGATAAATCAGGGAAAACGGCTCTTCATCAAACTTGCGCAACTTAAGTAAGTTGTATACTCGTAAAGGTGTCATCTGATATAGATATTCTGGAAGAACCGGAGGTGTTACAATCGGAATACCCTTCTGACATTTCACCTTGTTTTGGCCTCAACCGCTTCAATTAAAAGTTTGTTTCTTTGATCAATTAAAAGAATTTGCTTCTATAAGCAAAATTGCTGAAGTACTTTCAATTCAAACCGCAGCCTCAAGTAGTTTTGACAACATTATTGCAGCATCTCAGCATAGGTAAGGTGCTTTTCAGAAAACTGCCGTCAGTCGGTTATTAGTTTAAACAATCGAGATATTTCCGGTAAATATCTGGTCTGTAATAAACCATTAGATATTTTATTGCAAAAACACGTTTATTTGCGCAATAAAGTCTTGTATACTGTATTGTAGTCTTATTAAAATTTATTTTCGACGTAATTACTTGCTTTTTTTTTACTATTAAAAAAAGTATTTCTTTCCTTTTTTGATTTAATTATGTATTTTATCATAAAATATATATAATTTCATCCAGGGGTGGGAAAAGAAGGTTTTTTAAAAAACCCGTAAAACTCAAAATTAGTTTTGGTTTAATTATTTGACCATTTTTCTGAATAATATTAAATTGTAAAATATAATAACGGTAGTAACATGATCATTTTTAAAGACAATTAGATTTTATAAAGCCAATTTTTTTTGTATATTTGATGTTTTTTGCTTTAAAACAAAAGACCTATAAAACCTAAAAAAATTGCTTTTTTTTACACCCCCTGATATCAACGTCAAAAAGTTTTAGGTTTTCTAACCATTCATAACTGATATTTTATAGATATAATATAATAATAGAAGAAAGTTATTATCACAACAAGATTATAACCATTAAAAGTAGATTACAAAATAGAAATTACTTGATAATAAAAACAGTTAAAAAAAATAATGGTTAACAAATAAATGAAACAAATATAAGTAATGTTAAAATTTTTTGAAATAACATCAAAAACACCGCTTACTTATTAGATTGCACCAACGAACTTATATTAAAAATGTATGTAGTGGTATTCAAGCATGTAATGCTGGTTACGTCTAATCTTGGAGAAAATTTGAATGTTTTAACAGTCCGAGTTTTAACAGTTCGAATTTTATGGCAAATATTTCCACTGTCTAGTGACTCATACTTTTGACCAATTAAGAATTATTTCTGGTAGAGCTGCAAACACTGAAAATGAAGAGAGACAGTTTAACTTTATCAAAACCACAACAAGCACCACATCAAACCGTCACTCTACCCATATTATTTCAAATGCATTAATAAGGATAATATTTTTGAAAACATTGAAAATGTTTTCAAAAATATTATCACTGTTCCTTATGAAATTAAAATACAAAAAGGTTTTAATTTTTAAAATGGTTTTCTTTTTTTTTAAACAGTTTCTCAATAATAAAACAAATAATTTTGTTTGTAAATAATTTTTTTCAAATGTATTAAAAATTAATTACCAAGTTATAGTAGATGAAAAATATCATAAAAATTTAAAATTTAAAATCAAAAATATCAAACACCTTTTTTTTTTAATTTACCCCAGAGTATTATGAAGTCTCAGTGGTCCAATGCACCTATTGATCAAATTATAAATAAATAAAATGTTTCGTTTATCTACTTTATCTCTAAACTTAAAAGTTCGCTGTTCTGCTTGCTCGAATGATTCCATTTAGTTAGTCGATGCTTATTTCTAGATCGAAGGGAAATATTATTTCCATATGTTCTAAATGTTAAAAAAAAAATAACTAAAATTATATTTTCAAAAATTTAAATTTGCTTTTTAACTTTAGGAACATTTATATTTATCTTTCAACTGATGTTTCTTTCCATTGATTTTCAATATTCGTCACAGTTTCTTTAATTAAATGTTTTTTTGTTTTTTTTGCTTCCGCATTTCATCTGCGGATTTGTTTTTTAAATTTAGTGTTTGGGAATAAGTTTTTGTAAAAGCTGTTTAAAATGTGTTTTGGTATTCTTTATCAAGTTTTGTTATTATTGTGTTTGTAATGTCATTTAACATTAGTTCTTTTTGTTTTTGACCATTTTTGAATGCAACAGATTGATATGATTTGCATCGATTCGGAAATTTTGATAACATATACCAAATATATGATATATCAAAAGATAAATCAAAATGACCTTAGGTCATTTTGACATTCAAAGCAGTCTTTTACCACATGATTTGTTTTTTGCTCTTTTGTTAAACAGCACCATCTTTCAAATGAAAATTCTTGCATAACCTCAGTTTTTGTTAATGAACTTTTTTCCCCATATGTTTTTTTTGAAACAAAAAAAACATCTGGTACTACAAACTTATTGTCGTTTTCCATTTGAAACTACTTTTGAAACATATACTGATACTTATATTTTCTTGAAGTATATACTTTTAGACTTTCATCAAATCCCTTATTTATTTTCATGTTGAAAGCATTATATGCAGCTGTTTTTGCAAATCTCCAAGTTTGAGGATGAATTATAGATACCATTGTAAATTTCTCCATATAGTTTAAGTATATATATAAAAGCTTTATAAAAAAAGTTTAACAGTCGACTAATTTTTCGCGTAATTGAAGTTTTAATTACAGTATATTTAAAATGTTAGCATAGCTTTAATTTCCAGACCTGTGAAATCTCATGTTCTTGAACCATATTTTTAAATTTAGACCTTGCTTGGTTCTGGAAATATCTTAACTATTGCAATGGCATTTAAACAATAAAAATTTCATTGAGAAAATAGAAGAAATATAGCTACAACTGGCAGCATCTCATTTTTTTGAGTACTTTTACTTAATAAGTGGATAACATAGTAATTTTCAGTTAAAATAACATGTTTTTTATAAAATTATCAGCTTTAACACTTATTAATGTTCTAGCTCTTTTGATCTATAATCATGTTCAAATTTAAGATATTTTGTAATTTCATTCATGCAATTTAATGCAAACCGACCGAGCAAAATCGCAAAATACCTCAAAAATACACTCTACAAAACCCTAAATACTGTCTACACATGTTGTTGTTTTTTTAGCATAAGCAGATATAGTTTTTGTAAAAAATAATGAATTCAAATTTATTTCATCTCATTCAAAACTTAAGTTATAGATTGTCAAAATATTAAGTTATAGATTGTTTAAATTTTACTGACTCGCCTTAACTACGCCGAGATGCCTCAATTTTTTAACTTAAACGATGACAACAGCTACAGCAGAACGAAGTTTTTCAAAACCGAAATTAATAAAAACATATTTTAGAAGCAGCATGTCACAACAACGTCTCAGCTCTTTGGCCACTATGTCAATTGAGAAAGCAAAAGTTTGTCAACTTGATTTGGGCAAAGTGATTGATCGATTTGCAAAGGTAAAAGCAAGAAAAAAATAATTTTAAACTATAAATTGTGCTATAAATTAGAAATACCTATAAATTTTGAATAAGTTTGACTTTAAATAAATTGTTATTTCTATAAAAATATATTTTGAACAATAAAATATTTATTTTAATGCCCAAATTACAAGAATTTAAACATATGGAAACATCAATAAGATGACTACAGGCATGGCTTTTTCCAAAGAAAGAAGTGAAATGTTGAATAATATTTTGAATCAGAATTACTAACCTAAATCTTTACTTTATTTCTACTGGATTATTAGCATTCGGATTGCCAACTATACTCATTTTGATATCTTCAAATTGGACATTAAAACATAAGAGGTTTTTCTATTCCATATTGTATATAACCTCTATGATTAAAACACAATTATTTTTTAAACTTTTCTCAACTAACTTCGAGAAAAGAGGGGGCGCATCAATTTTACTTGCTCCAAGCGCTTAATATGTAGCTACGCCACTGATAATAATTGAAAGACTTTGTAAAAAGGAAATAAATGCTATAGGTCAAAATAAGGAGATGTTTCCGCAATGCACCCGGTGGAAAATTGGCTAGCTAATAGCTAGCTATAATCGTAACGATAAAGAAACATCAAATGTGATTTCATGGTTTAAATAGAAACACCAAATGCGATTTCATGGTTTACTTTGAATAAAATGGCTGTAAATCCGGACAAATTTCAATTTTTTTTAGCTGGCTTAAAAAGTTGTAATGATAAATTTTTCATGGTCGGAAATGAAAAAATCATGGTTTCCTCTAAGGTTAAATTTCTCGGGGTTATAATTGATAAGGATTTGAAATTTGATGATTATATTAAAAGTCTGTGTAGAAAAGCGAATAGTAAATGCTTTGCTCTCTCACGAATAAGGAGCTTCTTATCAGTAAAACAAGCTACTGTTTTATTTATACTGTAAAATTTGTCCTATTGTCCTTTGATTTTGATGTTTTATTCAAAAACAATACAATAGTTATTGTAATGTTTTTCATCGCAGCGCACGTGTCGCGAAGATTCTGGCGGTGCCAGTGTGTAGTGAATGCTAATATGTAGTGCCAATGTGTAGTGCCAATGTGTAGTGCCAATGTGTAGTGAAGCAGGAATAGGATTTTACTTACTTTTCTGAAAAAAAAATTTAATTTTAATATTATAAACGTTTTTTAACCAAAACAAGTTAGCATTAATAAAGAAAAAATATTTTCTATCAAATTTTTTAAAATTTGACTTTTTAAGTGCGGGATTTTCAGGGGTAAAAAAAACTTTTTTTACCCCCTGAAAATCCCCTGGGTTTTCACTAAATCTTTATATTACATACTATAATTTCCAAATTTCTTCAAGCTTTTTACATATTATTAAATAAATGATACATTTTGTAAATTAAAAATCAAGAAAAGAAAAAAAAATGTTCGAATCATTGGTTTTGTGTGTCCGAAAAAAATTGATTGATTAGACCGTGTTACTACAGAGGTAGCCAGTTTTTACTTAGTTTTAAGTTTTTGCAATAGATAGATTTTTTAGAAGTAAAATAATATTCTGATTACCTCTGTATTAACATGGTACAAAATCAATTCAAATGTAGTGGGTTTTATTAAAAACCGGTTAGTTAATAAGTATAAAAAACAAAACTGGATGCGGAGCGGTACATTTGTTCCTAGTTTTTAAGTAACTTCTAAGTTAGGCATGGTTTAATGTTTTAAAATCGTTACTTTTAATCTCAGCAAACTTTTATTTGATGATTTCCTTCCAGGGCATATTCTCAATACGCATTTTCAAGGCATATTTTCACAAGTAAGAATGTATTTGCATGTGCTATATTTTTTAGTCCATGTTTTTATCACTTTAAGCTGGTTACACAAAGAGTTTCAACATTTTTGAAAGTCTGGCTTTTTATTTAATAACAATATATGGAAAACGAAAAAAATTATTTTTTGCTAAACAATAATAATAAAACATCTTTTGGTTAAAAATCAACAAAGTAAATATCTTTTGAGTATAATATATTTTATATATTAAGTTGATATTATTATAAGTAAAATTATTAGTTTTTCATATAAACAAAGTAAACATTTTTTTATTGTATTGCTGTAACCATAGTCTTTTTTTAGGATAGACCAAGTTAATTCTGGTGTTTCTTTCAGTTTTTCCCTAGTTTCCCATATATATTTTGAGAGATGATTGCATTTGAAAGTTTTTTATTTGTAAATGATTGCTTGTGAAAATAAAGAAAATGAAGGGTGAGCCCGACTGTGAGCCCCATGCTGTAGCAGAAGTGCATTTCCTTTTGGGAAACTCCCTCCCCTTTACCTGCGTACGTATTTTATAAATGGCCCCTTAGATTAACGTTGATAAGGAGTTGATATAATTCTATTTTTTTTTTAATTTATTAAGCCTTCAACATATTTGTTAGTTGAATTTTGTTAGTTGAAATTTGTTAAACTTTAACAAATTTATTAATTAAATTAGATCACTTTATATTCTACGTTCAGCTAATGAGCTAATACTAACAGTCAGACATAACTTCTTCAAAAATCGAGTTATGCCAACATGGAATGCTTTGCTTGCTTCAATATATTGAAGCAGCAACTATTAATAGTTGCTGCTAATTCCTTCAACGAGTTTAAAAACAATTATGACAAATGGACTCGTTCTTTTCCAAGTCGGTCTACTATAGCCGGGTGTCGTTAGACACTCGGCTCATAGAAGTCAAACTTCTATTGTAGAGTATAATAATAATAATAATAATATATACATATAAATATATAATATAACTATAATAATAATAATAATAATAACAATATAATAGCAATAATAACAATAACAGTAATAATAATAATAACAATAGTAACAATAGTAATAACAATAAAAGTTCTTGTTTATTTATAATCTAATATCATATATACGTTGTATTTTTATCAATTATGACTTCTATCGAAAAAGAAAACACCGAAGTCTCGATTATATTAGTTCGGGAATTATTTCAAGAAATGTTCCGTATGCAACAAAAAGATATATTAGCGTTAATAAGTGCAAATTTAAAATCTAATATCATATATACGTTAAAATCTAATATCATATATACATTCGATCTAACGATCGAATCGATGGATTGCTAAAAGAAATTAGTAAATTAAAAGATACTTGTGAAGATTTAAAAAAAGAAAACGAAAACCGAAATACCGATCTTAAGATAACTAACAATCAATTAATAAATTATGCAAAAACTCAAAAAGAAATCGAGGAAAGTCTAACGTTTTACCAAGATTGCAACGACAAAAAAGTTAGAGCGTTAGAAAAAAAGATAAAAGAAAAAATGAGCCTGAATTCAAACATAGGATCAAATACAAACATGGGAGAGAACGAAAAAAATAAAATTAGACAACTAGAAGATCGCCAAAGGCGAAATAATCTTCGAATCGAAGGAGTCAAAGAAAATGAAAATGAAAGTTAGGATGATACAGAAATAAAAATAATAAACCTATTTGAAAACAATCTTAATGTAAAGTAGACGTAATCATAGAAAGAGCTCACAGAACTGGTTCAATTGGCAATGTAAAGCCAAGAACAATTGTAATCAAATTACTTAACTTGAAAGACAAAGTAAAATTTTAAAAAATGCCAATAAACTAAAAGGATCCGGAATTTATATTAACGAGGATTTTTCGCTGGAAACGTCTTCAATAAGAAAAAAACTTCTCGAAGACAGCAGAACGCATAGGAAAAACGGTAAATATTCTGTTGTTATCTATGATAAGCTAATTGTAAGAGAATTTATAAAAAAAATCATGTTAAATGATTTTCTAACATTTTATATATTAATTTTTGAATTTTAATATTTTAATAAGGATTTACTTTCAATTTTAAAATGGCTGATGAAATTGATTTATCAAACATAAATTTTAATTCATTTGAATCTAAAAAGCCAATACTTTTAAATAAACATTCTGATCCCGATAATAATTTTTATAACAATAACAAAACAATTAAAAATATTACCCTATTATACTATAACCCAAATTCAAAAAAAATTGATAACGGTATTGAGAAAAATTTGTTTTCAATACTTCATATTAATATTAGAAGTATTCAAAAAAATTTTGAGTCGTTTAAACAGTTTTTATATAACATTGATATTAAATTTCAAAAATTTGTGTAAGTGAGACATGGTGTCACGATAAAAACACTGAAAACAATTCTAATTTTCATTTACCTAATTATAAAGTGATTCATCAAATAAGAGCATCGAATAAGGAAGGTGGGGGTTTGTGTATATACATAAAAAATTCAATATTATTCAAAGTTAAAACAGATTTAAGTTTAACCACAAATGATTACGAATCGTTACGCATTGAAATTATTAATAAAACCTCAAAAAACATTGTCGTCTATGCTTTATACCGACCGCCCTCAGGAAACATCAAGGTATTTGAAAATCACATCAAAAATATAATTAAAAACAAATCATCTATAAATAAAGCGGTTTATATTGTTGGTGATATCAGTCTTAATATATTAGATTACGAAAAAAAAAAAACATTAAAAATTTCTTTAACATCATTTTTCAAAATAACTATATTCCACTAATCAACAAACCAACACGAATAACTAGGGAAAGTGCAACTTCTTTAGATCAAATTATAAATACATGAATATGAATTTATAAATACAAAAATAAGGACGGGAATATTTAAGTCTGAGATTTCTGATCACCTTCCGATTTTTATTCTATAAAACTCGTTTAGTAAACGAAGCTTCCATTAGTCATTTTCATAATCTTCTATCCTGTGTTAACTAGGATACCCTTCAACTTAATCTAAACACTAATAAAGCGTATAATATATTTCTCACTGAATTTCTTAATTTTTATAACAAGGCATTTCAAGTAGTTACTAAAGTAATCAAAACTAAAACACTTCTAAACCCCTGGATAACGAGGGGTATTCTTAAATCTTCTAAAAAAAAACAACATTTATATAATAAGTTTCTTAAAAAAAAAAACTCTTAAAAATGAAAACAATTATAAAAATTATAAACGGCTGTTTGAATCAATTTCAAAGCGCTCAAAAAAACATTACTATTCTGATCAATTATTAAAACACAAAAATGATTCCAAAAAAACGTGGAATATTATTAATGAGGTGATCGGAAAAAAAAATTATACAGAAAATTTACTTCCTGAAAATCTTAAAATAAATAATAATCGTATTATAAATAAATCCTTAGTAGCTGAAGCTCTAAATCAGTTTTTTGTAAATATTGGACCTACTTTATCATCAAATATAGAAACTACTCAAGTAAGTTTCGATTCATACTTAACCTCAACCAACACTAGATCTATGTTTAATTATAAACTTACAGAAAAAAAAAATTATTAGACGCAGTCTCTTTATTAAAGCCTAATAAAAGTTTAGGATTTGATGATATAAGTTGTAATGTCATTATCAAATCAATTAAACATATCACAGTTCCACTTTTGCACATTTTTAATTTAATTAATCTTTACAGCAAGGTATTTTTCCTGACAACCTAAAAATTGCAAAAGTCATTCCAATATCAAAATTAGGGGATCCTTCTGATGTTGCCAACTATAGACCAATTTCAATACTTTCTTGTTTTTCAAGAAAGTATTGTTGTGTTTATTAATCTTATAGTTCCACGTATAACTGCTTGTTAACTCTTATTAAAACAACATCAACATAAAAAATTGAGATTAACTCAAATATAGTTATTTGTAAATTAAACCAGCTAAAATTATATTTTTTATTTTATAATTTCTTATTTTACTAACCAATTCTTAAGTTTAACTCTTTAAATTACTAAATATTTTGAAAGTTTAAAAGCAGTATTGCATTTTAAGTATTGTAAAACATTTTATATTTTATTTATTTTTTGCATTTTCTTGGAAAATGTTATTTTATAATGATGCATTTTTCGGGGCTTAATGATAAGACTAATTTTGTCTTCTTCTAGCCCCAGTCATGTAAATTTTTCTTTTATTAATTACGGTTGTAAAATTTTTTTACTAACTGGCAAATACATAACATTATTGTTTAATATTAATAATAATAATAATAACAATAATAATAATAATAATATATAATACATATAAAATATAGTTTTAAACAATTTTTTAAAATGTTTTAAATTTCTCATGTCATAAAAATGCTAAAATGAAGTTTTGCATATTTTAATTTTCTCTTCCGCCCCTTACTCGACTCATCTACCCAGTAAACACAGATTGGTTTAGAATTGGTCAATATTTAATCGAAATCGGTCGAAAAATAGATAAAACGTTTAGCAACCTATTATTGACTAAAAATTGACGCTTGATTTGAAACGTATATTTCAAACTTTTTTATATATACGTTTACTAAACGTCGATTTAACGTTTAGAATATCGACTTACATTAGTCAATATTGTAAACCTTTAATCGACCTTAATTAAACGTAAACATTTATAGATTTAAAATCTACGTTTTAAATCTTTTAATTTATACGTTTATTAAACGTCAATCAAACGTTTACAATATTGACTAATATAAGTTGTTATTCTAAACGTTTGATCGACGTTTAATAAACGTTTATTATATTATAATATAGCAATATAGCCATTGGTCAGAAGACTCACATAACAGCTGAAGTCACGCGGTTTAAATAGGCATAATTAAAACAAAATAAAAAAAGTTATTAAAAAATTACTTTTTATTGGCTAAATAATTAATTTAAATGCGTTTACAAGATTCACTTCCTTACAACAACTGAAAGCAAAACGACTGATTAATAAATAATAAACGAGTGTCGGAAGCTAAAAAGTTAAAAATCTCTTATCGCGACAGTCTACCTTCCTAAATGCCTAAATGGACTCAGATATTTTAGAAATTATTGATTGCAACATTGACACAGTTAAAAAATATGAGTTGCTGGTCTCTCGTTATGAAAGTCCTGCTGCAAGAACTTTTTTCGTAAGTTTTATAAACAGTTTAAATTCATTTTGTAAAGCGTTAGTATGATAGTGTAGCAGTAGGTATTCATCTTTGCATTAATTAAGAGGTTTAATAAATAAATTTTTATATTTTTTTTTAATTTAGATGCATATTAGCTTAATTTAGTTACATTTGCTAAAGAAAATTGGTTGAACAGAGCTGGTAAAAGCCACTGCATATAATATGGCGCGACAGGAAATTTTGGAAACTTCCATTCAGAAAATCCTCTATATGTAAAGTTGTTCTGTGTAATTCTAATTTTATTTTATGAATGTACATTTAAATTATTTTAATTAAAATAGTTTTTTGCGGTTACAAATCAGGTTACGAAATAAGACGATCAGGATAAGAATGTAAAAGATGATGTTGCACAAACAGGTGCATGATAAACAAGTGGTTAGACGGTATTCTAGAAAGATTTTTGATAATACATAAACCAGTGATCGAAAATATTTGTTTATGAGTTTATTAATTTTATAAATAATCTTAATATTAATGTAAACTTTTATATCTCCTGAGATGATATTTAAAAAATATTTGATAGAAATTTTTTAATATAATATTTCCACTGCCAAAAGCTTGATCATTTAATTTTTTTTAATTATCGAAACATAAACAAGCACAGCGCACAAACATTTTTTCTCTAAACCCCCCTCTAACTCCCCACTATATGAAAATGTTTTATATAAGGTTATAACTTTATACATAGTTTTACAAAATAAAAGTATAGTATAAGTAGTATAGTATAAAAGTTTATAAACATATTATAATAGTTATAAAAAATATAAAAAATAAGACCAGGTCTTTTATAACTATATCTTATTTATAAATTTTATTACTTTTACAACTATATCCTATTTATAAATTTCACGACCTGTATAGCTCTTATTACTTATATAAAGTTAAAAGGTTACAACGTAATTTTAACTTATATTAGTTTTAAAGCTTAAATAAATTAAATTTACGTTAACTAAATCAAAGAAACTAATAGACAAGTTTAATATACGTTTACTTAGACTAAATCTAAACGCTTTATATACGTTAATTAGACTAGATTTAAATGTAAATTAGACAAAATCTAAACGCTTTATATACGTATAATAATCCTATAATAGACGTCTAAAATACGTCTGAATATAGACGTTTTATGGACGTTTGTTCTAAACGTTAATCTGGATTTCATTCTAAACGGATAATTGACCAAATCTGAACGTTTTGTTGAAACGTTGTTTTGACGTTTAGTAGACGTTTGTGTGTTTACTGGGTATCGTCTTCAGAAATAATTGACATTTAATCGAAGTGGAGAAAGTTCGAGCTGCTAAAAAACTATTTGGATGTACCCAATACATTTGTAATAACCTGGTAGAAATTAAGAAGGTGATGAAAAGAGGACATTTAAAAATTTTTCAGTTTTTGTGACCATAAAAATTAGACACTTGATAGTCGGTATCGTGTAAGTCGATACGGTCTTAATAATATCGATACCATCTGTTTCAGTTCGATACCACACGATACCGAGAAGAATAGTCTCGTATCATGTGGTATCGCTTATATACAAATGTCGATACCATCAATATCAATTCGATACTAAACAATACCGATAATAAAAAGAATGGTATG
Source organism: Hydra vulgaris (assembly GCF_038396675.1). Lineage (NCBI taxonomy): Eukaryota > Metazoa > Cnidaria > Hydrozoa > Anthoathecata > Hydridae > Hydra > Hydra vulgaris. The sequence continues at coordinate 37,275,725 of NC_088923.1, forward strand.
GTATCGAGTGAAAGCACAGTCACAATTAGAAAAAAAAAAAAAAAATTAAAATGTGAGCTTTTGAATTTATTATAAATAAGATTGCTTTTTAGAGGTTTAGCTAGTAATGTTTAGTTAATGATGCTATATAAGAGGCATAATGAATGATGGTTAGTTTACTTTAGTTTATAAATGTTGAACACAGAACGAAAGACTATACTAGAGGAGAACTACAATACCACGCGAGATTTAATTAAAGAAACAATACCAGATAAGAAATTAAAATACGGAAGCAATACAACACAATCAATTAAAATAAAATAACGATACTAGATAAGAAATTAAATTACGGAAGCGATATCACACAATTAATTAACCTAATATTGCGATACTATTTGAAACATTAAATGACAAATATGATGTGATAAAATACCACGCAATCCTTGGGAATTTTCATTACACTATATGTAGAAGTGGGACGCGGAAAAAGTGGGACTTTTCCAAAATTCCAATTAGGAGAGGTCTCCAATCAACGTTATCTAATGTAAAAAATGAGATATTTTCTCATCTATTTAGCAAACATTTGTCTTCCTGTGTGTGGCAAAAACCACCTTTTTGATAAGCACCCCACAACTTTTGATAAGATTTTTTGATAGGTGAAGTGAGACAAAGAAAATAAATTAATCTCCAATTTCTACCACTTTTGTGTAAATATTTTAAGGAAATCTCTTAAATGTTTTGATGAGGATTACATGGTTTACGAATATAATAGTTTTTAATTAAAATTTTTTGTTAATAACTTGTTAATTACTCGCTTGTCTCATTTCAACTCTTGGCTGTCCCACTTTACCCCAGTAAAGTATTGTAAAGTTTATATTTTATTATAACCTGCTTTCGGTCTTAGGGGATTGAATCAGTGTCCGAAATGATTCTTTATTTATTAAAACTTGTTTGGTGCAGTGCATACATTATACAAAAAAAAAAAAAAAATTATTCTAGTAATATTTTTTATTGTCCCGCTTCTCCCCACTCTCCCCTACATCTCAGTTATTAATTTAAATTACTAATCGTTTCGGTACCAAATCGTATCGGTATCAAATAATACCAGCATAACCAATACTTTCGATACCAGTATTGCGTAATATCAATGCTGTAAGATGTCGCACCGATACCAAACGATAAACCGAGACTTGATACCGATTATCTAGAGTCTAATAAAAAATACACATCTTGAAAATTTTAAACTCTTCTTTAAAAACACGAAACCGAAAGTTAAAAAATCGAGTTATTACTTTTTTTTTAAATTTTTTTATTAAAACAGTAATTACAATAACATAAGAAAATAGAATTAAAAGAAGTTGTTAATGTTGTATATGATAGTAAAGTTAACTATGGGATCGTCGATAAATTAGGCAACGAAAATATATTTAAAAAACAGAAGTAGGAGATATTAGGCTCTTTTATGCGGCGATTTTTATAAAACTTAATTGGCTGTTTTAATTTTTTATTTAAATTATGACTCTGCGTGGGAAAACCTTTGATCTTTTTTGTGTTGTTTATTGTTAAAGTTTGCGATACGTAATTTATGGACGATCCCTAACTTAGGAAAAATTAAAAAAATCCTGAAATTTTCTCGGATTTTTTTTTTTAATTAGTGCTAAATGTTACCTGTGAAGCCCGTAATAATTTTTTTTCCAGTAATTGAGTAAATATACTCAGTGGCGTTGCTGAGGTTGGTGTCACCTAGAGTGGTAAACTTTTGGTGTCACCCCTCTAGACTAACAGGTGAAACTAAAAAAAGTCCTCTATATCTAGAAATTTCTAAAAAATGGTTCTTTAAAACAAAGGTTATGACATATTTGTTTTTTATTCATTTTGGTGTCACCTCTCTGATAAAGTCGTCGTGATAAAGTCATCCTGTGCGGCCCACACCACCTTCGGCTGCCATGCATGGGCCATGCGTTAAACGCTAAGCAACACTTGGCTAGGCCCATGCTTGTTTGCCGATGGTGGGACGATTATGGGACCAATGACGGCATGCAGAGTTTGCTAGGGTGACAGCCCAACCCTCCCCATAGCTTTTATACGAATACCTATAAGGAGTAAGGGTACGTTATTTTAAACAATGCAAGAAACTTTATGTTGATGGGATTAACTTTAAAACCAAACGCCACTCTATTCTTGAAAAAATAAATATTATCAATTAGCAAAAAGAAAGACTTTAAACATATAAACATGTATAACTCTTAGAAAAAAACTCCAATGTTATAAATGAAAAATATATTATTAAGATTAATGTCAAAGCAACAAAAATGTGCGAAGTAAAAAAATAATTGCAGTAATAAACATTATACAAAATACATTTTACAAATAAATGACAACTGTTGTGCATGCTTCAATGAGTTCTATTTATTTGATAATTGCGTAAAAAGGTCCTTCCAAAAGCCGCATCAAATTAACTAAAATGTTCGCCAAAATAAAAAAAAGTTGTTATATAAGAATGCCAGTTTTGGAATATTGTGTTTTATTCGAAAAGTTTGAAAAAATCAACTGTATAAAGTTAAAATAACTTCAAGTGTAAGAGAGGTGAAAGGCTAGCAGACTGTTCCAGTCCAGTAAACACAAAATTTATTATAAATTTTACGATAACAAAGACATAAAAATATGTAATTAGTCTAGCAAACTTGACAAATACAAACAATTTCTTCACTTTTAAACATTTAATTGCGTTATTGTAATGAAATCAACGGCGACTTGTAAATTTAATCGTAGCTATAATATTTGTCACGTGGTCTTTAAATAAGATATGTATATCTAACTAAGAATAGATAAACACTCTTCATTTAACATTGAACAATTCTTTTTAGCTTTTAGTGACGTCAGTTTTACGAAATTAGTACCTAACTACATGTATGCACTATTAAAATGACATTCAACACAACTCAGATTTGTGTAATTTTAATTCCCTAGATATTTAACGAATTGAACTTAGTGACCTCTTTGACGTTTCACTACGCTTCTTTCGTTTCTTTTTCATCATCATCAACTTTTCACTATTTGATAATCGAGGAAAGTCTACTGAAACAAAACTTGCTCCTGTATCTGACTGAACCAACCGATCATCTCCACTTTTAATTAAGCTATAAGCTTTATTATTATCAGTCTGTGGAGGAAAAAGTTGTTTATTTTCATTGTTTATATTGAAAGGTCCGTGTATAAACGGCATATTTTCTCTGCGTTTAGCTGTTAAAGTCAAGGTTCTGCTTATTTGAGATTTTGGGTTTCTTTTTGTTAAAGATAAAAACTGTTTGTTTACAACATTAATGTTTGGACTCATTAAATAAGTCTTTAAGGGCTCATATTTATAATTTAAAACAGGAAAACTTGAAAAAGGAGACGAAAACTTCGCAAGCGTCACGTGAGAATTCATGTACTCTCTGGCGGCTTCGAAGTTTGGATCAAAGTTTTCATAAATGTTAGGTGGTTGATTGACAAAAGATTTCGGACTTGAAGATAAATTTCTAAAGTAAAAATCTGGAAGAGGTTTTGTAACAACTTTTCTGACGCTTTGAACTAAATGCTGGTTTTTGTAATAATCCTCATAAGGGTTTGTCAAAACTGGATTGTGCAACTCGTAGTTTGTTTTTTGCTTAATTTCATGTGAATCGGATAACGCGTAATTATTTAAATTAGGAATTATGCTTTTTTTATACTTTTCCAAATAACTTGGCAGCTGGATGGGTATTTTAAACTGTGTATCATATTTAGATAACTCGCCGGACATGTTTTCGCTATTTAATGGAACATAATTTTCTACTAAATTATTCTGGCTCATTTGACGTAAACCAAAGTTTTCGGCACGTGGAACATACGATCTCTTAGCATTTACAACTGCACTCGGGACACCGTAATTATCAGTTTGAGTGTTCTGCATCTGCTTATTTGTTTTTACTAGCCAAGGTGCCGTGAAGCTGGTTACTAACGCAGATTGTAGCGAAGAGCTGTGAATCGTGCTTTTTTGTTGTAAAGGAGATTGCCGTGGTCTCTGTTGATTAGGTAGCCACGTGTTTTGATAAGTAGGTCCACCGGCACCCCAACCACCTCCAGTACCTGATCCACCTGGATTACCATATCCATTTGCGTCACCGTTACCATTACCAAACCCATACTGATGGCTTTGAACTTTCACGTTCTTGCCACTATTAACTGACTGTGTATTCATTAAAATGCCAGATTGAGCAACATTTGTATTATAAACATGAGTCGAAGACTGTGATTGCCTTTTCGAAGCAGCAACAAATTGATTCCACAATTCACGCGCATTAGGAGGAAGTTGTTGGTCTATTGTCCTTTTAGGTGCATCTTTAGAATGTGGAGGATCGCCACTACCAGACCAACCTGGTAAATTCATATTCTGACTCAGAGGGCCTCCCGCACCCCATCCTCCACCTGATCCACTTGCACTTGGAGTTCCGATTCCATTTCCGTTTCCTTGGCCATTACCGTATCCCCATTGATGACTTTGCTGCGTGAATTGAATCGGATTTTGAGGTTGTTGTGGTGCATGTTGCCATGGGGCATGCGGGTACTGCATTATCAAATTTCGCATCGCTGCAAACTCCTGAGGTATTTGTTGCTGTTGTAGATGATTATTTATACTCTGCGTATTAGGATTATACGAGTTATAAGAATTATGTAGCTGCTGATTCGTAAAACTCTGCTGTGGAAAAACGTGACTTGAAACAGGTAGCAGATGTTTTAGTTGAACAAAAGGATGACTGCTAGATACTAATTGTTGAGGTGGCTGATCAGGCGATGAACTAGAAATCTTTGTTCCAGTTTTTGCACCTTGGCTAGAAGAAACATGCGTATTAGCATTAACATTTCCTGGATCATTTCTTTGAAGAGTGTTTGAATGAGTATTTGTGTATGTGCCACCACTGACCATTGCTAGCCCTTTTTGCCATTGGAACCACCTAGGATCAGGTTTGGCTTTATGATTGCTTAAAACAAAAGGTTGTTTTGATCTTTCCGTTTCAACACCTATAGTTTGAGGCGTGTTTTCGTGATTGAACATAAATGCGGTCGGTCCGGCTATATTTACGTTTGAAATATCGTCAGGATTTTCTGGAAGCGTTGACCTTGAAACACCAACAATATTATCTCCTACACTAAAATACGCATGAGGACTAAATGGAAGCTCATGGTTATCATTTCTAATGATAGGAGCATGGCTGTATCTAGATTTTATATTAGGTTTGAGTTTAATGTTTAATTTTTTCTCAATATCGAGAAGAGATTGCTCATTTATGTTTAAGACTTGCCCATGTTTATCTTGATCCAGAAGTCCTTCATTTTGTAGCAATTCACGCATCTCACTATACAATGCAGACGGTCCATTAGGCAATATGTTCTTATATCCAGATATTTCAGTGCTTCCGAGCTCTGGTCTACTTAAATCCATGTGTGTTGGAATGTTATACCTAGCCTGTCCTGGAACAGTGACTTCAGCTGTAACTGGTTTATTGTTAAAAGATATCCTTTCAATTTTTACAGATGGATTAGATTCTTTTGTCAAATAGCCATAGTTATCATGATGGACAGACGAGTCACCGTTATAAAGAAGTATTGGATTAGAGCGAGCTAATGTTGGTTTTTTCTTTCTTTCGTCATTTTCTAAAATAACGAATAATAAATTGAAAATAAATTGACGACGATTTCAAAATATAAGGTAATGAGATATATTAAAAGTATATATTCATATCAGTATACTCACTCCAATAAATTTTGCAGTGATGCATTAAAACAAGTACTTCAATTCTAGGCAATTCGCAAGAAAATATATAAAATTCATCTATCATTCCACGAAGTAGCCGGTTACCGAACGGATGCTCGTGTTTACCTTAACGAGTTAATGAGAAACTTTAGAAAAAATTAAAAATACAGCAAATTTTAAAACATAAATATAAAAAATGTTTTTGTTACCAATGCCTGTTTTTGTTTCCCAATCTTGCGAGAGGTTCCTCAATATCGATGTGTGATTATCAATACCAATCAAGTCGCCGTTCAGAAATAGCTATGAATGTTTATAAATTAAATAACCCATTGATTGATTGAATAATAACAGAGATATTTTGCAGCCTAACTTAAAAGCGAATCGATCTAAAGTCTTATTTATTATAAAATTTACTTAATCTACCTTAGCTTCCCTTTTGGCTGCACTGTAGGTACCTCCTATGTGAGTCCAAACATTATTTTGCAAAACTGGTTTAGTAATAACACTAAAAATAGTCATGTGGTACTCATTACGATGAAACCAACGAATTTTTCCGTTGTCAATTTCCACGTGATACTGGCCATCACGATGAGTAGAGTGCTTTCCTCCAACTGTATCAAAAACAGATTGGATTCCGGATGTGGAATCCAATTTTATCCAGAGTGCCATTGTTATGGCGTCGACAGGTTTGTTTTTAAATTTCTCACCATCAAACAAAATATCGCCGCCTGAAAATCATTGTATAGTTTTTACATTGTAATAAAAAAATAAAAATAAATTTGCAAAAATTTAGTTAAAAAAACAATAACAAATAGACGGTGCACAAACCGGAGAGTGACACGCCAGAGTCACATTTGCCACCCTCATAAACTACTTTAGCGCCGTTCATTAAAACAGCGTTATTTTCGTTTCCAGATTCGTCTTGAACAAAGTTGTCTTTCTTAGAATCAAAGCTCAAATGAACAGACGGAGGGCAATATTCTATATAAAAAATAAAGTTACAGCTGTATGTTAAGATTCAATTCAATTAAAAATAAAAGCCATTTGACACTCACTTTCACAAAAAACCCCCACATAACCCAATCTGCACACACAGTGTGAGCGACCATTCTTGCATGTGCCTCCGTTTTGGCACGGATTTGGATTGCAGTTCCACTCACTATCAGCAGATGAAAATGCTAAAACAAAATTTTAAAAATTTATAAAGAAAAATTGACAAGCGAAAGGGATGTATTAAAATTTATTTTCTTCTATATATTTTGTAAAACTAAAAAAAAAAAAAAAAAAAAAACCCACGCCAACATTCCAAGCCATCTCCAACAAAACCCTTCGCGCATATACAATGCCCGTTCGTGCATACCGCATTCTTATCGCAGTGGTTACATTCATCTAAATTAAACAACAAAATTAGATAAAATTTTAAAGTATATTAAAAAGGGGACTATGTGTACTATAAAAAAAAAATAATATTTCGATTATTATGTGCACTGGCGTAGGAACAGGGGGTTTCAGGCCCCCCCCCCCCAACTTTCTTGACCTTCCTACACCACAGATTGTGTTTACTATAAAAAACGTTATGTTTTGATTATTAGATGGCATAAGCCGTTGTTATTGCATTAATGATCTGCTTATCTTCCAACATATTTTACGGATACTATGCATTCAATACTAGTGAGAACATAACATCAAGATAAACTTGCCGGAAGCAAGTTAGTTTGTTAATTATAGACTCTTCAAAAAGCATTAAACTATAAAATTACAAATAAATTATCAATTATAACTATAAAAATCAGATACTATTAAAAATGAAAAGGAATAGACTAAATTCGTATAAAAAAATTACATCAAAACTAAAGTTTATAAACGAAAATTATATTTGAATAATTTGAACTTTATATTGAATAATTTTTATATTGAATAATTTGAATATATTTGAATAATACTTTATATTGAATAATTTGAACTTTAAGAAACTATTATAATAATTATTTTAATACTTTTTTTTTAAACTAAAAATAACGTAATAAATAATAACTATAAAACGATAATCGATAATCGTAAATAATAACCAAAAACGATAATCGAGTACATACCATTAGGGAAAAACTTTGGTGCCGATGAGTAACCCAACATACCGATGTCTATAAAAAATTGCGCGCTAGTAAATATTATTATTTTAAAACTTAATGAAAATAATTTTTAAAACTTAATAAATAAAAAGCGTTAATTTTTAAATTTTTTTACCTTCACATCTGGGTCCAGAAAAATCTGTCAGGCATATACACTCCGGTTGATTATTGCTGCGCACTACGCAGGTACCTCCGTGTTCACATAAGTTCGGATTACAAACATCTTCAATACTCTGACCTAACTCATTAAAATAAAAGTTTAATTAGGAAATAATCTTTTTTCTAAACTACAAAACAAATAAATTAGTAGTTATTTTTTAAAAAATATTAATAATTAAATATATATAAATAAAGTTATTCTAAATTATTTCTAACTTTTAGATTGCACATGAACCAAAAACGTCGGTGCAGGTTGAATTGCCGTTGTCGGATAAGTTAATGTCGTCAATAAGTCCGGTAGTCTAAATGTAATTGGCGATATTGTTTGAATCTCAGTAGGAGCGATAACGGGATTAGACGAATGAGTTGGGGGCGTAATATGTTTTGGCTTATCGTTATCCGCTGTTAATTTAGATCCTTCTACAAGATTTGGCTGTATGGTATCAACCTCTTTATCAGAATTAAGGATCTCTTCAACGCGCTGAAACAAGATTGCAGACGGACTTACATTTGTTACCTGAGATTTTGTTACAGTGGAATGGGGCTGTTGTTGGTCTTGCTGTTGGGATATATGAAACGACTTTGAACCACGTTTTTTAATTTCTGCACAAAAAAGTACTAAAGGTTAGTAAATTATATAAAAACTGAAAAAAAGTTGTCTTTTGTTAATATTAAAGATATACATAGACATACATATATACACAGGATCGCATCAAACTTTTTGGTGTTTAACAGGTTACTTTTAGACATTGAGTAAGCCACAAGTTTTAGCTTTTATGCTCATATAAATTAGGTTTTTTTGCAAAAAAAAAAAAATCACAGTAAATGGGGACTGAAAACAAAAATAACCTAAAACCTGCATTCACTTCAACCTCTTAAGTTGCTGTAACTCAAAAAAACCAAAAAAAAGCTGGCGCAATAAACTATTACAAAAAAAACTGGCGCAATAAACTATTACAAAAAATTAATGAACCCAAATAAATCCAATCATTTTTATGTTTACTTTTATATTCGTTTATTTATCGATAACATTCATTTGTAAAATTTATAAGATAATAATTAAATACAAATTAGCAATAAGTATTTGAAACAAAAATAATTAATGAACCTGAACAATGTGCTCCAGTATAACCTTCCGTACATTTACAAAGTGCTATACCATAGTATGGAACACACGTGCCACTATTTTCGCATGGTGCTCCGAAACAAACACTCTCTAAGAATTAAATACCAATATAAAAAATATTATCACTATTGATTGAAAAATCAACGAAAAATGTGCAGATATTACACATACCATCACAAAAAGGACCGGAAAAACCGTTGTTACATCTGCAGGTGAAACCTCCATCTGTATCTAGACAAGTACCTCCGTTTTTACAAGGATAACCAGCGCAAAAATCTACAAAAAAATAACGCATAAAGATAATAATAAACTTTGGTTAGGACCCGGCGTAAATTGATTAAAATCTTTGCTGTCAGAAACTTTGAAAATTTTAAAATTACTTTTTAAAATTTAATAATAATAAGTCTTTATTTCCGTATATATAATAAAGTGTAAATATATACAAACGTATAAAAATACTTTTTTTAGTTGGGAATGATTCAACTTTGTGTACTAAAAAATGAAAAAAAGTTATTTGCATATATATATATATATATATATATATATATATATATATATATATATATATATATATATATATATATATATATATATATATATATATATAATATGAGGATAAAATTTTATAAAACCTTGACATTTGGCGCCAATATAGTCATCAACACACTCGCAAGAAAATTCTGCGTCGTTGCTAACGTGACATACTCCTCCGTTTTCGCACGGATTAGGCACGCATAAATCTTGTTCTATAACGACGCAATATTGATTTTAAAGTACATTATTTATGCTGTCATAGTAAACTACTCTATAATACTTTCCTATAACTTTATTAATTACTAAAACTCATAATTAAACTAATTATACTACTTTAACTTATAATTAAACTAATTAACCTGATTTAACCTTACCAGAACATATTTTCCCTCTCCAGCCTCTTGGACATGCGCATTGGAAAGCTTCATCGTTAACAACAATACATTGACCGCCGTTGCTACACGGATTGGGGCTACATAGATTTTTTAAACAAGTATAACTTTCAGCACTTGTTTGTTGACAATGAGTACCATACCGGCAAGGGTCTGGGGCACAGAGATCGACTTCTAAAAAAAATGAACTAAATAATAATGATTTATTAAGAATTGCTTTAATTTTGTTTTAAAATAAAAGTTAACAAAATACCTTCGCAATGTTTCCCTTTCCAACCAAGTGAGCAATTACACTGAACATTTGCACCATGATCTGCAATACACAGCGAGTTATGTTCGCAAGGGTTTGGATAGCATGGATTGATTTCTGCAGGAAAAAAAGTTTAGTTGCTGAGAATGAGATTAAAAGTAATTAAAATATTTTAAGTATTAATTTTTTTTTGTAAAAATAAAAGTAACTCGCGTTTAAAATTTTTGCTCTCTTTAAATTTTCTTCACTAGTGTCTAAGAGTTCATTTTTAAAGCTGTCTTACAAAAAATACAATTCACATCATGGTCAAAACAATACTTGTATTAATTTAAAAATGGGCATTGTTGACTAATGTTCGTTTATCAGTAAGTATTTCCTATATTTTATATTTTATTTTTGTCCATGAAGTGTTGCTTTGTTAAAAAATGAAGATGTTTAATTTTAAGAAAAGTATCATTTTACTTTCTTTTAGTTATTTTTTCCCTTTATAACTTTTTATATAATACCTTAAATATTTTATATAAATTTTAAGTATATTTTTAATTTATAATAAAAGATGTATGCAGGTTTTATATAATATTTTATTGAAGATTTATGTATATCACGAGTTTGCATTAGTTCGTTTATTGCTCTACTTGTCTAACACAGTTGCTAAGCTTAACGTGCTGGCGCAGGGTGACAACAGGTTAGGTGTGAGGGTGACAACAGGTTAGGTGTGAGGGTGACAACAGGTTAGGTAACTTTAGACTTTTTCTTTCTCTTTTTTTTTTTTTTAAATCTTTTTCTTAAACAAATCTGATTTAAAAAAATTTTTGTCAACGAATTTTTTGCAGATTAAATTATTTATCTAATATTAAAAAATAAAAAATAAAATATAGGATGTAAATCCGACGTAGAAAAAACTGCTCCAATTGCCCCGCACTACCCTTCTATAATTTTTACTGACTTAAATCTTATTAGATTTTAAAAAACGTAGGGAGCGAGTAGAATATTTCAAACAAAAGACTCACAAATTTATGAAATTGTTTTGCTAAGCACAACAAATAACACAGTTCAACAAAAAACTTTTTCTCTTGCCGAGCAAACAATACCTTTTTCCTATAGCATTTTTCATTTTGCTGAATTCAAAATGAAAAATACTATAGGAAAAACGTATTGTTTGTTCGGCATCAGAGGAAAAAATTTTTTTTCGTTGGCCAATTCCCCAAGAAAAAAAAAAAAAATTAAAATGAAAAAAACCCATCCCTTTTTATAATCTTTTCTTTGTTACGCGAATATATTGGCGTAACAAATAAAAACCAAAGTTGATTTTTGTCAAGTCAATATATTTGCGTAGTGCTGTGTATGTAATAACGCTCTTCTTATTTTGCGCAAAATTATTTTTGTAAATTTTGTTTCATTTCTAGGAGGTCATTGTTTGTACGCTCGTACAAATGGATAATTAAGAGCCAAACCAGCCTACACAACAAAATAGACAAAAATGATTTGATATTAAAAAATGATTTACCATAATTTCACTTTGCAAACCACAATGAACTGTAATCAAAATATCAAAGCGCACTGGACAGAAATTACTTTTAGGTTGCTTGGTGCACTGGACAGAAATTACTTTTAGTTTGCTTGGCGCAGCTTTTGTTAAAATAATTTAAGCCACACATGAAAATGAAAAATTTTAAACGCTTTTGTAAATAAAGTTTAACGCCATTTTCCATACAAAATGGCGTTAAACTTCATTTAAAAGCGTTTAAAAATTTATTTTGTTGATGTTTTATAAACTTTTTTGTAAGTTTTCTTACTACCTTAGTAGCATAAAAAGTGTTTTTATGCTACTAAGGTAGTAAGAAAATATTTAAATAGAAAGTTACAAAACAACAACTAATAATTTGGAAAGGAGAGATGTGTTTAAATAAACTTTTTTTTTTTTAATTCATTAAGTTAATATAGTCGAAAACATAACAAAATTTTTTTGTTGTTTTATCAACTATATTATATATTAAATTTACGAATTTTAAAAAAGATTTATTGAAACACATCGTTGTTTATAAAATTAATAAAACATATCGTTTTAAAACATTTAAATTCATCATAAAAAAAAAAAGAAAAAAAAAAAAGAAAAAAAAATGCCTTTGAAATAAATAAAAATTTTATTTACTATTTTATGATATTATGTAGCGTAATAAAAAAATATTTAACAAAATATAGCAAAACATTTGCTCAAAAATATAATCTTTTTTGTACTAAAAAGTAGAAAATAAACTTTTTAATTTAAATTTAATAATTCAGTAAACTAAATATTGACAGGTCTACGTAAGTTTTATATAGAAACATACCTGTCAATCTTTAGTTTACTAAACTATTAAATTTAAATTAAAAAGTTTATTTTCTAATTTTTAGTACAAAAAAGATTATATTTTTGAGCAAATGTTTTTGCTATATTTTATTCTCTACTTTTTAGTCTTTACAAAGAGTTACGATATATTAATATTAAACAAAATTTAAAAAAAAAAAGAAAAGTATTTTCAAAAGATTAAAAAAAAAATACAAACCCACAAGTAATCTTAGCCAATTTTAAATATGGAAAGATCTATAGACGAAAACGAAAAGTGTATAATAATAAAATAACAAACCCACAAGTACATAAATTAACTAAAGCTTAAATTAACTAAATTAAAAAAAAGCATAAATTAACTAAATTAAATTAAAAAAAATTTGTGTTAATAAGGTATGTTTGGCTGAAGTTTATTTAGAGATCGTGAAAATTTATTAAGACACTGCAAGCTTTGCTTATTGTTGTAGTAATATGGCTAGTTACGCAAGTGTGACATCTTCGAAATCTAATCGACTTGAATGCATTTTAGACTTACATGTTTATATGGATCCGAACGAAAGCTTTAATAAAAAATATCAAGAAAACAGAGCTCAAGAAATTTACGAGAAAGTATCATTAATTATCGGGAAAAATAAAATCAATAGTTTAACTTACAACAAAAAAGGAAATTGGGTGATGGAACTAAAAAGAAAAGAAGACGCTATACATGTTAGCGAATCAACCATTCAATTATCTGGAAGTAACCAAAACATCAATCTAAAAATACGTTCTGACATAGGGCTACTAATTACGGTTAAATGCGACCCATTAGTCGAAGACCATGATATTCTTTCAGAATTGGATCCATTTATTAGGGAAGTATATTCAATAACACACACAACATATAAATTTGACCGTAATTTAAAAGACGGCCGACGACTATTTCGAGTTAATCCAAAAGTAAAATTAGAGGAGATCCCTCATACCATTGAAATTGGTGGTATCAAAATAGCTTTACACTATGCAGGTAAATCCTTTCTTTGTTCTACATGCCAGTATTCTCATCCGCCTCAACAACGGTGTATTGCTCGAAAACCTACGGAAAAACCAACTGCAGACACTATTCCAAATAAACACAATAATAAAGACAAAAACGAATCGAATGATTTCGTACCTAGTTATCAACTAGCTGAAAATAATAATGAATTGACATCAAAATTATCCGAAAGCAAAGTAACCAAAATTGCTCCTACTGAACCAGCATTTGAAACTGTGAAAAGTAAAAGTCAAAAAAAAGAGGAAAGAAAGATAAAGAAGACCATAAACGAACAAAATGAGTTTAGCGATATAGAATCAGAAATGGAAGAAGGCGAAATACGGCAAAACGATAAAAACATTTATAAAAGAAATGCCCCATCACCGACTCCTCAAAAAATTGACCCGAAGAGATTACCAAGAAAAAAAGCGGTATGAGATATTTTTATACTATATTATTGTTATTGTTATTTTTTTCTCTAATTTATCTGGTTTAATCTTTTTATTTTATTTTTTACGAGAAAACTTTTTTGTAAATGTAAAACATCTGACATTCCATTCCTTTACACATTTAATTACTCTTACTGTCATACCAATAACTATATCACCACAAACCACAAACATATCATAAAACGTAATAAAACAAAAATGGAAACCGTTAAAATATTCTCAGTAAATATTTGTGGACTTGCTGACATAAACAAGCAAAACATAATTATAGAAAAATTTAAAAAAATGAACTTTGATTTTTTCTTATTGCAAGAAACGCATCTTAATGCACAAAACGCAGAAAATTTTATAAAACTTTGGAATAATCCTGGCTACTATTCTAACGGTACGTCACACACAGGAGGTACTAAACATTAATTAATAAAACAAAGCATAATCTAAAAATAATTGACCATTACGAAGACCACGAAAGTCACTTTAATTACATACTTGTAGGAAACGATTATCACAGTTTTTTAATAATAAATGTTTACGGAAAATCCGGTTCAAGTTATGCTGGCCAAATCAAAAGGAAAAATTTATTTAAAGAAATAACAAAAACAATCAAAACAAAAATTTTAAATAATATGTCTATCATATTTGGAGGTGATTTTAATATGGTCCTAGATGATATTGATCGATATCCACAAATAAACAGAAAAAAATGTTTGTCAACAAATGATTTTAAAACGTTATTAAAAACTTTAAACATCGAAGACACTTGGCGTATTTTTAATCCACATGCCCAAGAATACACCTATAAATCAACAAACAACATAACATTCTCTCGACTTGACCGGATATATATAAGTAAACACATGCGCCATTTTACCTCCATTAAACACGAACCAATGACATTTACTGATCATCACAATGCCGTATGTGCGGCGATTTCTATAAATAACATTGATATTGGAAAAGAAGTTTGGATTTTAAATAATAAAAATTTAAAAAAAATAGAATACATTGAAAACATTTCCCAAATTATTAAATCACACGCCTCAATAATTGATCAATCCAAAAATAAAACTACTGACTGGGACCATCTAAAAAAACAAATAAAAATATTTTCACAAAAATTCAGCAAAACGGAAGCTAAAGTAACTCGAATTCAAGAATACAGACTAAAAAAACAATTAAAAAACTCGTTAAAAAAAGCCCATACCAACCCAAAAATGAAAAACTTGAGTGATGCATTAAAAACAAAACTTGAAATGTATGAAAAAAATAGAGCCAAAGGTGCTGAAATCCGAGCAAAGGTTAAATGGCGAACAGAGGGTGAAAAATCGAGCAAATTCTTCTTTCAACTGGAAAAATCAAAAGTTCCTAAACAAGTCATAACATTAATAAAAGACAAAGACGGAATTGAAAAAAATAACACCAAAGACATCACTAAAGCTTTTGAACATTTCTACCAAAAACTATACAAAGACACTAAAAATGATATCACACTCCAAAAATTCATACTAGATAATTCGGATATTAAAAAAATATCTAAACAACAACAACGATCATTGGACGTACCAATAACATTATCTGAAGTCAAAAACGCATTAACGAATATGAAAAATAACAAATCACCCGGGAATGATGGTTTAACAGTCGAATTTTACAAATCAAACTTTGATAATATTGGTGAAATTTTAGTTAATATTCTAAATGATATCATAAAAAAACACGAGATGTCGGAAACACAAAAACAAGCCATCATAACATGTTTATTTAAAAAAGGCGAAAAAACTGACATTTCCAATTGGAGACCGATATCTCTATTAAACACAGATTACAAAATACTCACCAAAATCATAGCAAACCGACTAGCAAAAATACTCCCATCAATCATACACGAAAACCAAACAGCAAGTGTTCCCCACAGAACGATATATCAAAATCTTGCATATACAAGAGACATAATTTATATAGCTAACAAAATTAATTTAGATGCCTCCATTGTGTCAATAGACCAAATAAAAGCCTTTGACCGTGTGGACAGGAATTTTTTATATGATTGTTTATTTAAATTTGGTTTTAGTGTTGTCTTTATCAATGTAATTAAAACATTATATTATGACATCAGTGCATATCTTAAAATAAACGGTTATTTATCAAACAAAATAAATATATACAGAGGAGTTAGGCAAGGATGTCCCCTTTCCATGATACTATATATAATTCAGGCAGAGGTTTTTGCAGGATTTATTAGGAGTAATCCAGAAATTAAAGGAATCACAATCGACAATAAAGAAACTAAACTGCAACAGTATGCGGATGACACTGTCTTTTTCCTATCGACTGACAACTCAATAATAGCTTTAGGCAACGCTCTAAACATATACAAACGAGGTACAGGAACAAAGTTGAACATTTCCAAATGCCAAGGTTTGTGGCTCGGACGAAACAGATCTATAATAAAAGACAGTTTTCTAAATTTCGTATGGCATGATACTACTCTTAAGAGTCTAGGTGTTAATTTCTCTAATTCTAATCAATATATCAACCGACAATGGAACGAGAGCATAGAAAAATTGGACAAAAAGATAGAAAAGTGGGAAAGACTTAAATTATCGATTAAAGGAAAAGCTCTAATAATCAACCAAACACTACTAAGTGGCCTATGGCATCTTGCTTTCACCCTACCTATACCATGTGACAAAACCATAAAACTATTAGAACGAAAAATCGACAACTTCCTCTGGAATAATAGCTCCATAAAAACACCTAAACAAATTTCCAAACTCCCAATCAATAAAGGCGGTTTAAACATTATCGACGTGAAAAAAAAACTGCAATCGATTCAACTAAGTTGGATTTCCAAATATTTTGATGACAGCAAACAGGGAGCGTGGAAAGATTCAGCCCTTCATATTTTTAATAATTACCGACATGCAAATCAAGGAAATCTTATATTTCTCACCACGCATTCTTCAAACTCATTAAAAACTCTACCCCCCTACTACCGTCAAACAATAAAAACGTGGAGTCATCTCTATAGAAAATTCAACGACCACAAAAATCTTACCATCGAGGAAGTACTAAACCAACCCATATTCTACAATCCATATATAAGACACGAGCGTAAAATCCTTAAACCATCACCAGAATCCACAAACAACAGCATAATCAAGATAGGCGACATTTCAAAAGTATTTGCTAACGGCTTTCTAGAGAGTCAACTCCTCGGTATAAAGCAACACCTTCTAACAAAAATAATAAATTCACTACCACCGAAATGGAAACACCTCATAAATTCTCAAAGCCAAAATTACGACCACAACAAAGCACTAACATCTATTTATCTAAAAAACTCACCCTCTCTCAAATTTATAAACCTCAAACCAAAAAATGTATACACTCTCTCCAAAAATGATGCAGAAATAAACCTAACAGGAAAATTTTACAGATGGGCAGACTACTATAAATATAGCATGAGAAACATAACAACAAAAGACTGGTCCCAATTATTTAACTACATCCACAAAAGTAACATCAACAATAAAGCAGACGAAATTAAATACAAACTAATACACTTTGCAATTCCAACCAACTCGATTTTTAAAAAAAGAGGCTTTGTAACAGACGATCTCTGCCCTCAATGTATGAAAAAAACGGAAAACCTTCCCCATATGATGTTTAGATGTGAAAAAGCACAACCACTCATAAAATACACACTCGCTCTTATTCATAAAATCTATCCACATCATCCACCTCTTAGAAATACATTCAAAACTTTACTTTTTCCTTTAACACCTGTAAATAGTTTTTATATTGGAAATTTAATTCTTAACGAACTTTTATATAAATTATATTGTAAAAGAATGAGGTCGTTCCATGAAAAGTCGATGTTTGCTAAAGTGAGTTTGTTAGAGGAATTCCAAAACAAAATCAAAAAGATTTTGTATGAAGAATTCGAAATTTCAAAAATATCAAACAGTAAAGAGTTTTTTCTTTTACAATGTGAAAAAATCTGGAGCGAAGATAACAAAATTAAAATAGATATAAACAACTATCTTTTTCTAAACTAAAATGCCCAGATTATTTTTGGAACTTTTTCGATTATTTTCGAATCTTGCTTTTTATGTTTTTCTTGTTGTTTTTTTTTTTTTTTTTGTTTTTTTTTTTGTTTTTGTTTGTTTTGTTTTTTGATTTTATTTCATTTTCGTTTCTTTTTTTTTGTGTATGTGAGGTCTTCATTTTTTTATATTAAGTATTTAACTCTTGTGAGTTTTATATGTGACTTAGTAGTGGAACAGTGGACCGTCTTATAATTAATGCCATTGTATTCATTATTAATATCTCTACAAGGCAGACGCCGGAGGAGAGAAATAAACTACAATATGATAAATTAACTAAAGCCAATTGTCTGTATAGTTTAAACTGTTTAATTTTACATCTCGTGCAATATCTGTCCGCTTTCTCTATGCTATCTCAAATAATTCCTGTTTCTTATGAAATAGCTGAATTACAATTGCACAATCTAACATCATGTGCAATCCTGTCCGCTTTCTCTCTGCTATCTTTCTAACACGATTACTTCCATCTTTTGCTCTAAAATAACTTCGTTCTTCCAAAACTCACTTTACTCTCGGCCGTAAAGCGGTTATGACGCTCCTTCTTGGGGGGGCTGAACATGTCTTTGCGTGCCTTGGTATGGTGGTCTCTGCAGGGCAGCTGCCCGAGGAGAATAAACCACAATACCTTTCTCTATGCTATCTTACTAACTCGACTTCTTCTGACTCTCACTCTAACTTACTTCGTTCTTCCTAAATTCACTGACTTTTGGTCAGCGACGCTGGTGATGATGCTCATTAGTGAGCTAAACTTGTCTTCGCTGGCCCGGCTATGTGGCCTCTATATGGCAATTAGCCGGAGGAGGATAAACCATAATACCCGAATAACAAACCCACAAGCAATATTAGCCAATTTTTAAAATGAAAAGATTTATCAATATCAAGATTACTCTTTAAAGCAAACCCGTACGCAACTTAGTTGCATATTACGTCAGTATGGCAATTAGCCGGATGACGGAATAAATTACAATATAAAAAAAACTTAGTTGCATATTTTTTAATAAACTGTTAGTTTGCATTTAGGTCAAAGTAGGATAAAGTTACTTTATAAAGATTTCGTAACAAGGGCGACAAAAAAAGTTGATGAAGAGTTCGTATCAAGTAAACTTTTCAAGTTTAGTTGATATGAACTAAAGCGCAGCTCTTGTCCGCTTTATCTAAGCTACTTTCTAACACGACTTCTTCTATCTTACACTCCAACATACCTTCGTTATTCCCAAACTCACATTACTCTTGGTCCGTAGAGCAGGTAATGACGTTCCTTCGGGAGCTGAACTTGACTTTGCGGCCCTTGGTAATTAGCCCTCCACAAGGCAATTAGCTGGCGGAGGATAAACCATCAAGTGAAAGAAAAGATTGTAACAACGTTTAGCGTAGTGTAAAAACATCTCATTAAACAAGAGCTGAAACATTTCATCAGAAAGTTTACAAACCATTTAAAAAAAAAAAATTTGTTATACTTTCAACTTTTAAATTCATGTATTTATCTAAAAAGTTTATTGAAAAAATCGTTTTCGTTGTTGATTATAAAATTGTTTGTAAAAAATTGTTTTAAAAACATTTACATTCGTCGTAAAAAATACACGAATAATTTAAATAAAATGTTTTTTTTAGTACATTTTTTAGTAAAAGCAATTTCTCACTATATAACTTTGTTTCAGCGCATTTTTTAAACGTTTTCAAAAATCTAAAAAGCCGTGGTCAAGTTGTCGTAAAAACAAATTAAGTGCGTTAACATTCTGAGGATTCAATTTTGAAGAGGTTTATTTTAACAAAAAAATAAGAGGCAGACCACCTAGTAATCCTTCTTATGTACACCAAGACTTATTATATCCAGATGGAAAAACAATCACTGTTAAAAAAAACAAAAACAGATATGATATCATTACTTGAATTCATTCATCCATGTTGAAAAACATTCTATACAGATTTAAAAACAAGGCCTGATGTTATCGGTCTTCAAAGTTTCAATGATGACATTTTATTAGATTTGTTAATTGACTAGATGTTTTTATGTGATTTGTTTGTTATTATTAATGTAAATTGCTCATTTATTAACTTTAGTTTATTAAGCTTTTTATATTCTTCAAAGCCACATGTGTATTTTATGTTATTTTGAAATATAACTTTTTTTCTTGTTTTTATTTCCATATTGTTTATTTCTCAAACATTTAAAACTACTTTATCTAAGCCTAAAATTTAAAACTTTTACTAATAATACGAGCTACAAATTATTAGGAGAGAAAACCTAATTGCTTTTAGTTGTAAATATTTATTTAGTAAATTAGATACCTTTATAAAAGACATCTTTAAAAAAAGCCAAAATTTTTCTTCATTTATGTCTATGCCGCAAACGACTCAACTATTTGTGTATTTCTTAAAAGTCAAAAAACGCCTATAATTTTCATTACCTATTATCTTCTCAATAAATATCAAAATACTTTTAAATTTAATTGTATAAAAATTAGAACATATTTAGTAAAAAAAAAAAAATAACGAATAAAAAATTATTCGAAAAACCATATATAATTTTTAGGTAAAATAAAACTTTGGGTTAATGAGATAACTGATCTCATTTAAACATATTCATTGAATGGTTTGGCGCTACGTCATCCAAATAAGGTTTACATAACAAAAACCTTATTTGTAAGCAAAAAAATGTTTAAATCCTGTATTTTTTGTATTCATATAGTAGTGTAGGCTGGTGGAAGTAATAAGTGTCTGATTTTGAGGAGCGGCTAACAGGGTTATATTTTAATGTTTTTTCATTGATTACGATAAAAATATCTGTCGGCATTATATTGCAGTTTATATATAACCAACATTGTAAATTAATATTTGCTCTCTTTCTCTCAAAATTTAGCCAACATGAGATAAACATTGTACCATGTTGCACCAATGTTGCTTGCTACTAGACAGCTTAATCACAACTCTTCCTCTTATTTCTTGTAGTCTGAACACTGTTTAATAATGATATTGCGACATAACAATATCATTATTAAACAGTTATTAAAAAGCCTTATAGGACCTTATAGAATTAATAGGATAAGATTGAAAAAAAAAAATTGATTTGAAAGCCATTAAATTAAAACACATAAGTAAAAAAGTGTTTATAGTTATCAAAGTTTTGTTATTTTTTTTTTTGTTCCAAAATCCTAGATCCTAGACTTTTTGGCTGGGCCAATGTTAATTAACAATAATAAGCATTGTTAATTACTCATTGTAAAGACTAAAAAGTAGAAAATAAAATATAGCAAAAACATATGCTAAAAATATAATTTTTTTTTAATACTAAAAAGCGGAAAATAAACTTAAACTAAAACTTAGTAGTAACCTAAAGATTGACAGGTTGACTAAAGATTGACAGGTCTGCATAAGATTCATTTCGAAACAGACCTGTCAGTCTATTAGTTTAGCTATATTTTATTAAGTGATTAAATTTATTAAAAAAGTAACTTTGTTAACGTCAATTTTTCTTGACCTTCCCTAATCAACAACTATCAAACATTTTCAAATCCCCTCCCCCTATTTTGTTGACATAATTAATTGACAGCCCAATCTGTGCCAACTTAGAACGAAACTTTTGCAAAAGATACGGTTATATTAGCACAAATAGGAAGCCCATTGATTAAGTCGTTTTGTTGTAAATAATATTTTTAGTAAAAAAAAAAATATTTTAATGAATAATTTTTTACATATAATTAACATATAAATAACAATAGGAAGCAAATTGATATTTTTTGCTGAATATACGTTATAGTTTAATAAATAACATTATTTTGTTTAAAAGACATTATGTATGATGAATGAGTAGATAAATTTTTTAAAAGTTTAACGTTATTGTCTGATTGATGGGACTGTTGATATAGCCCCAAAATATCACAAATATTAATAAATGAAATTAACATTTAATGTTCTCCATAAATAGAAGATAATTTTGAAAAAACTATTTGGTAGTTTTTTTAAACAAAAAAAATTCAAGATGAACTGAAAATAATATGTACTAATAATAGTTATTATTTTGTTAATTTTTTAATCATGTCTACTTCTATAACGAATAAAGTTTTTACTTATTTATTGGGAGAAAGTTTTTATTTCTTACTTACAGATGGAGGGCAGTGTAACTTAGACTAGATAACACAAAGAGTTATTGCGCTCCGTTTTGATTAGAAAAATATATCGGAGCAAATCATATTGCAACGTCATCAATACGAATGATGGTGACACTATATTATTATTCACGTACTGATATTGTTTTAATTGTGGTTGTATAGTGTAAAAATGCATCTTACAATGATAACCATACTCAACTATAATTTATTTTTTAACTCTACCTAAATTCTAATTCTACACCTAGAGGCTGATTTCACAATATAGGACAGCGCTGTTTTCCTTGTCAAATCTCTAACAATATTTACGGCAAAAAAAAAAAAAAAAAATTATACCTTTACACGACATCAACTGTAAAATCATTCCAGTTGTTATCAACACGTGTTTATATAGGATTATCATACCGCTATTATCTCAGAATTGTAAACAAATTATGAAATCTAGTTGCATTGAATAATTTCGCTATGGACAACTCTTTTTATTATCGACTAAGAAAAACCCAGGGGAAACTACACAATCCAAAAAACGCAAACAATTCTTTAACTTGATAAACTGGAATAAAACTTATTTAAAAATATTTTGTTAATGTCATATTTTAACAAACAAGTTCAAGTGACAAGCAGCCGTTTGAAAGTGCGTTTAAAATTGAAATATTCAAATATGTGCACGCATGATTAGCTCGCTGATAATTTAAATCAAATACAACAATATGCGCATTTACTGCACTAAACATCCTGCAGGAGGTGCCGACACACCTGGCAGGGGTTGCATAAACTCATACGCATTTTAAGCTACAAACGCAGAGAAGCAAAAATTCTTGAAGCGAATTGCTGAAAATTTGAGGAGCTCATCATTACTGAGATTTAATTAGTTATTAAAGATGTTAACAACTAAACCAAAAACAAGTTAAACAACAAAGTTAACAACTTAATCAAAAACAAACTGAGTTAACAACTAAGCCAAAAACAAATTAGACAAGAGTTTTACAAGAATTGCTTTTTAACATATTAGTTTAAAATACTTTTTAAAACTACAAACAAGACTTTGTATTACACTTAAAGTAAAAAAAATGTAGACTTGAAAAAATTATATTTACGTGAAAAATAGTTTACACTTATTGGTTTAATCTATCAACAATATTTCTTTTTTTAATGTGATAACAAAAATAAATTATCATTATCTTTCTTTAGACATGTTCAAAAAACAGTCAACTACAAATGCGCAAATTTGCAATTTAGGTAGAATAACTTTAAGTTACAAATGCCTTTTTATGGCCAGCTTATTGCCATTTAAACGGCTATAAAATTAAAAGTATAAATTTTTGTATAAATAAAAGAAAAAAATATAAAAAATAAATAAAAAGAAAAATATATATATTGGAAGAAACTAAAAAAGTCGCAACAGAAGAGTTTAGAAAAGACTTAAAGTCGAAGAAGTGAAACGAGGCGGCGGAAGAGTTTGAAGGCAAAGATATGAAACGGGGCGGCAGAAAAGTTTAGAAAACGAAGAAATGAGACGGGGCAGCGGAAGAGTTTAGAAGGCAAAGATATGAAACGGGGCGGCAGAAGAGTTTCGAAGGCAAAGGACATGAGACGGGGCAGCGGAAGAGTTTAGAAGGTAAAGAAGTGAAACGGGGGAAAGGTGTGTGTGTGTGTGTGGGGGGGGGGGGGGGGGGGGGTGGTGGTGGAAGAATATAGAAAATAAGGTAGCGGTAAAACGCGAATGCGCAAGCAGCCATTTTATTAAAAGAAAATTCTCGAGTTTTTAATTTTATTGCGGTCTAAACAAAAATGTGAAATTCAGTTCCGATACAAATCAGAAAAAATATATAAATTTTAAATACCGGAATAGACTTAATTTTTAGGTTGATCAAAAATATAGTTTAATCGAAATCTTATTTGACAAGCCACGTTGAAAAATTAATAATTCATAAAATAAAAATTTGTTAAATGCTGTTTTTTGTTTTTTTTAAGCTATAAAAATTTCAAGAATAATAGTAAAAACGTCAAAAACCTACAAATAAACTACAAGAAAAGTCAAAAAACCTACGATAACTACAAAAAACCCTCGATTTTAATTAAAAATAGATATTATTTGAAAAATGAGCCACATCTCACATCTCACCATCATACGTATTTATGACAACATTTATTGTTTGCTACTTAATCTTGATATATCTTAATAATAACAACAATAATAATAATCCCACAAGCACTAGAGTACTTCTCTTCTCAAAAAATTTGAGTTTTAGATAAAATTAAACGCGTGATCAAAACTGCTAATTGTTTTTGAAGTATTTTCATTTAACAAATACACATTTAACAATAATACACATTTAACAATAATACACATTTAACAATAATACACATTTAACAATACAAACGCAACAGCAATAATTTTTAATATGGAAAGTATAAAGCAATATTTTGAAAAATTAGCAGTTCTTAGTTAATTTAAATAGTTTAGAATTTTATATGAATTCTTTTTGAAAATAGTTCCTTGTAAAATTTTAAAATAACTTGATTCAACAACATTGGATAATGTTCAATTTTCAATATTTAAATTCAAGAACATTGTTCAATAAAGGAGGGTAAAAAATAATAAAAACCCCTAAAATAATTGAACTTCTTGAAAACCATACTTTTATGTAAGACCACGCGATTAACCGAAATAAACCATTAGTTCAGTTAAAATTGAACAAAAAATCCCCGAATCAAAACAAACCAATTAAATAATTTCGAATAGAATATAAATGAAAGCAAACCAACCAAAAAAAAGCATACCTTGAGAAAAGTGAAGCTTCTTTTAAATTCATAATTTATATTTATGTGAACTTGGAATACCATTGTCAAATTCAAAATTGCAAACAGACTCATATATTTTATTAACTCAATTTTGGCATATTTTATTTAAGTAAATATAGAAAAACAACTAAAAAGCAGAATACCGGTTTCTTAACCTTAATCTAAAAGGTCCCGCAATTCTTGTTATATTTTATATCATCATAATTTCAGTTATGCCCTGGAAATGGAACCAGGACTGCAGAGCGCGACATAATAAAAACAATAAGAGTTTTTAATGTTACTGTTGAAAAGTAAGTTGTTTATATTCGCCTAAAATTAAGCCTACATGTACACAAAGTTGTGTAGAATATTTTTATTTGATGGTTTAACTCAAATCATATTTATTTTATGCCAAAATAAATTGATATTTAAAAATTCATTGAAAAGCTAAATAAGTTTCTTTAAGGTAAGCGAACAGCGATAAAAAAAAATGCAAATAGAAATTATTTTCTAAATTGCACATGCCAGCCCATTAAAGAGCTTCCAGCAAGGGCTTTTTTGTGTGGTAATGGTAAGTTAAAAGCGGAGACGCCTGTACTTTATGCTATGCTGAAATGAGTGCTTTACTGCTTAACTACTACCGCATATAATCTTAAAAAATGTGTGTGTGTTTGTGTGTGATATGTAGTATATATAATAGCGAATTTATTATCATATAGTGCTAAAACAAAATAGTACATATATATTGTACTGAATGTGTGTGTATGTATATATATATATATATATATATATATATATATATATATATATATATATATATATATATATATATATATATATATATATATATATATATATATATATATATATATATATATATATATATATTAGGGGTGTCCACTATGCAAAAAATTTTCAAAACCACCCAAATTGAATTTTTTCCCATTCTAGTGTTTGAGTACAGTGTAAATAAATTAAAACTGAAATGTTGACAAGAAGTGGTAAAGTTGTAGAAACTGAACTCAAGTCTTTGCCAACCAGTTCCAGTTGTTTGTCAGACACAACCAACCAGCCTTCACCGCCGTCATCATCATCAACAACAAGGCCTGTTACTCGTGCCTCTACTAAGTTTCGGTTAATTGGACACCCATCACCATCAATAACTGGTTCCAAACTACCCGATTGCAGACAGGTTTTGAAATTTTTTCTTTTTTTATGACGCGATGAAGAAAATGTCCGAAATCATGTAACAAATCAAGAAATTGGCTATATAGTAATCGATGCTGTTGTAACTTTCTAGAACATGGCACGCATCAAGACAAAGACAAGACAAAATTCGGTGTTAGATCTTATGTGTCTCTGGAATGAGTGGAACCGCTTGTTGAAGAACAAGAATCGCGAAAGTGATGCTGGCGGAAAACGTGTTAACTTCTTGGCCAAGTTGGATAGTCTTTTTAATATTGGATCACCTGATGCCATACAGGAAATCATGAAATCCAGGCTACTGACTGCCCAAAAGAAAGATGATGATGTTGCATTCTATTTAGATCAAAAAAAAGACTGAAAGGCGACCATGGACGGGCATGACAAAATCTTTGAGTTTAAAGCAAAAATGAAAGAAGTCAAATATAATCGGAAAATCATACTTAGAGATGAAGAAAAAGAAAGAGTAGAAAAAGAAGGTAGACAGGATGATCAGGATGATGAGGACATGGAAGTTAATGACGAAGAACAGAATATTAATGAAAATATTGCTGTTGCTGAAGTAGATATCGGTTTAGGGTGGGACTTGAATTATGAACCTCCAATGAATAGATGATCAGAATTTGTTACTCTTCACCTCCCCAAAAGAATTATGCAATGCGAGGAAATCACTTCTGCAGCAGACAGGCTGAAATTGATAATAAAACAACTATGATTGTGTCTGCTGTAATTAAAGCTGCTGGTGGAAACTTGGACAATTTTGATATCTCCAGATCGACATCTCATCGAAGTAGAATGTTAAATCAACAGAGGATTGCTCAGAGTGTTATAGATAATGTGAGGCTCAACCCACCCCAGTTTGGTGCCCTTCACTGAGACAGAAAATTGCTAAAACATACTAGTCGTGCAACATGAACAGTTAGCTGTGCTTGTGTCGGGTGCTCCAGAATACAGTGAGGGAAAATTGCTTGGTGTTCCCGTTCTCGTTGATTCGAAAGGAGATACTCAAGCAAATGCAACATTGGATCTCCTAGAGGCTTGGGATCTAAGCGACAATGTTGTGGCATTGGTATTTGATACCACTGCCAGTAATAGTGGCATCCACAATGGTGCTGCTAAATTGATTGAAGAAAACTTAGGCCGAAAACTTCTCTATCTTGCCTGTCGACATCACACTTTTGAAATCTTTGTCGGAGCAGTTTGGAAGAAATTATTTGGAAACATTTTTGGTCCAGAGTATAAATTCTTTGCTGAATTTAAAACTGCTTAGCCAGCATTGGATAAACAGTTGCCAATCGAAACTTTAGCTGTTGAAGGCACCTGGTTGCAAAACCTCAAAGAACAGACCATACAGCATTTGACACATCTACTTGCTAAGGAAGATGCTACAACATTTCCAAGAGATGACTATCGTGAATGTGGTGAGAACACACTAATCATCTTTGGGCAAACTCCACCGTGGGGTGTACACTTTCTTAAACCAGGAGCTATCCACCAAGCTCGGTGGATGGCATGTAACATTTATGCAAACAAAATGTTCATGTTTTCTAAACAATTGCCTTATGATCAGAGGATGACGACTAAACTTTTTAGAATGAACAGATATCTTTCTCTTTTCCACACACCAGCTTGGGCAAAAGCTAGCATTGGTACTGATGCACCTATGAATGACCTGCAATTCATCCACGACATGATGGACTACAAAGAAATAGACAAGGAAGTTGCTGATGTCATTCTTTCTAAAATAACCTATCACCAATGGTATTTGACAGAAGAGATAGTTCCATTTGCTTTCTTCAGCAAACATGTTAGTTCCACTGTGAAAAAAGATATGGCAGCCAAACTCTTGGAAATTCCAGTACCCGAAAATTTTCATCTTGGTAAGCCAGTTTTTCGTCAAATCACTTGTCAAACAGGTTTGTCAAATCTTCTGGGACCTGAATCTCACTCATTGTTCAGCATTCTTGGCATCAATACAGATTGGCTTGCTAAACCAATTGAACAGTGGACAGAGCAACCAGGATACAAAGAAGCTGAAAAATTTTTTCGTACGGTATTAGTTGTAAATGATACCGCAGAAAGAGGAGTTAAACTGATTTCAGAACTTGCCACCATCATAACCAGTGATCCAGAACAAAGAGAATAGTTGTTGCAGGGCGTTGAAAATCACAAGCAGCAATATCCTGATTTTGGCAAAAAAACTCTTGGACAATGAAACAACATTAATAACATTCAGAAAGACAGTCTTAACTTTAGTTTTGGGGTTCCTGTCTGATACTTTGACTATGACTGTTAACCAAAAATGCAGAACTAGCTTGGTTAAACTGGATAATTTAACATATATTATGCAAGCTGCTTTTGTTAGGCTTGATTTCTGTGATTTAATTTCTCAATACTTGAAAAATGAGATTCACAATTATTATTTCTCTGTGTTTTAACTAAAAAAGATAATGTTTTAAACAGGAAATTGGGGCTTGTCTTTAGGGGCTCTGAGGGGGCTCTAGAATAGTTATTAAAATTTGATAAAAAAAATTTTTACATTATACACAAACACTAGAAATTTTAGAAAATTTTTTGCATAGTGGACACCCCTAGTATATATATATATATGTATATATATATATATATATATATATATATATATATATATATATATATATATATATATATATATATATATATATATATATAAATATAAATACACATGTATAGATAAATAGATATATACTTACGATTACATCTCTCTCCCATAAATCCTGCAGCACAGGTACATTTAATTTCTCCTTCAGATGCTCTTTTTTGAGGAGCATAATTTCCAGACAACAAGCTATTAGGTGTCACTGGAACATATTCAAGTAAATCACTGCACTTTCCATCGTTACTACAAGGGTTAGGGTTACACAAATCTTTTTCTATAAATTAAAAACAACAAATAACTTTTTTTTTAAAAAGACCATAAAATTAAAAAAAAAAAAATACAAAAACTTTAGTAAACTTTTTAATAAACAATAAAATTGTGATATTACATAGTACATTAATCAATTAATATATTATTTTAATAACTGAACACATTGTAGGACCTAAAGTACTCTCAGTTTTTAAAAACAAACACTTTTTTTAATTTTATTCTCAATAAAAACATCAAATATTTGATGAATCTACTCTAAATAAGTTTTGGTTAATTTAAAATATTTCTTACAATTGAACTTTTAATCAAAGGTTAATTTTCTATTACTTTTTCTAATCACTCTTAAATCCATAATCAAAGTTATTTCTCTCTCATATATTTCTATATCATGTTGTATAAACAACACTTCTGCCTTATTTTTGAAAAAATAGCCTCCAAATAATTTTACTATACTTTGAAATTATTTAACAAGTGTTTACTGTTCCATTAACTGTTCATTAATCACCTTATATCTGCTTACTGTTCCATTAACTAGACATTAATTACCTTTTATCTGCATACTGGACACCTCTCTGATTATTACTCTGAAAAGAACTTTTATTTATTATACCACTTATTTTCTAAATAATTTTCTTGTCAATATTATCAAGGATTTTGAGTGTATTATCAAACTTTGGCGTATACCACCTTATATATCTTACAACATATCTTTTTAACAATTATTGATAGTAAGATTTCAATCAGATCCTTCATCTTCAATTTTTAACAGTAATTTTCAGAAAATTTTATTGTGTTTTAGGCACACACACAGATTTATATATATATATATATATTATATATACACACACACACACACACACACACACACACACACACACACACACACACACACACACACACACACACACACACACATATATACATATCTCTAATAGTTCCTGCTGACTCTCAGAGATATCATAAGGAAGTTTGTTAATACAAAAATTTTTGCTTATTGAAAAAGATATTGACAGGTATGTAATAAAGTAACATTTAAAGATTGCTAAAAATTGTTTATATTTACTTGTATCCACTATACCAAACCTTTAATTATTTGTTTTATTTTTAAGGAGGTTGATTTTTGTAAAAGAACTTTGTGTGCAATTATCAGACTTGGTTTTTCAACAGTGGACAAGTTTGAATGCTCTTTTCAAGTTTCTGGTGGTAATAAACAAGATATCTTTGGTACAGAAATTAGAATTAGCCTGGAATAATTTTAGTGATATTTTTAAAGGAAAGACAGCCCAAAAAAGTTCTTCTACCTGGGAAGTCAAATTAAATCAATTGCATGGCATTACATAATGTATATGTGAAATTACTTTATGTAATGAAAAGCTCAAAATTAAATAGTTGTTTAGATCTTGCACATATCCAATGTTCTTGTCCGAGGGAAAAAAGATTCCAAAAAGTGAACTTATTTGGTGAAAAGCTGAAAAAGAAAAACTGGGTCTCTATCAAAATATCAAAGGACTTATAACACTAAGGAAACAGCTAGATAGGTTTTATTAGAAAAGAGGAATATGAAAGGAAAGTCAAGTCTAGAAATAAAAATTGAAAAAGAAGAAAAGAAGCTTTAAAGAATAAGATCTTGTTGAGTCTTTCATAAGTCACGATGATTCAAATAGAATAATTTTTATTCTATTTGAATCAATGTAAGTTTAAGTGTATTTCCACATGTGGTATAAAATCAAAGTAAAACAGAGTATGGTTGAGGCCCCGAAACACATATCAACACTGTTAAGACTGCTGATAAAACAGGAGAATGAGATAAAAGAAATTGCTACTCCTTATATCAAAAATGAAGCTTATTTGGCTCATTCTGAATCTTTTATTCTTTTCCTTATAGCAAGCTCAGATAATCTAGGAGGTTTTGGCAAAATGCCTAAACTCCACTCTAAAAAGACTTTTTAGAGTAGAGTTTAAGTATTTCGCCTGTAATCAAATGCCTTTTAAATAAATATTTTTTAAAAAGGCATTTGATTGTTTATATTGTAAATATATGTTTCAACATAAATATGTAACTTTGCCAAACAAATATGTAATCTTAATGCCATTCATTTTTTTCTTTTTGATTTTTGTTTTAAGACAAAGAAAATCAAAATCGGACTTAAATTGATTGAGATAAAAAAATTTGTTAGTTTTACAATCTTACTTCAGAAAAAAATAAGTTACCTGATACGTAGAAAAATATTTTTTTGAATTTTTTTCTCTTGAATTTTCAGTTTAAACTTAAAAAATAAAATGTCTTTTAGAAAAATGTGAGAAAGGAAGGGGTGCATGACCCCTGAACACCCCTCCCCCCAGCGTTGTTGGCCCCAATATAATCTCAATTTTTTGACGCCAATTATTTACCATTTTCTTATTCACTAGACATAAAGAACATCAAGTTTGTACAGAAATTCATTGAGATATGATTTTTTTAAATTCATGAATTTTATGATCTGATAATTCCTTAAAAAAATAGGAAGATAAAAATAAGATTTTCAAATTTTTAAATAATTTTTTACATATATATATATATATATATATATATATACATATATATATATATATATATATATATATATATATATATATATATATATATATATATATATATATATATATATATATATATATATATGTATATATATATATATATATATATATATATATATATATATATATATTTATTACTATTATTATTACATTATTAATAAGTTACATGGAACAACACATGAACCGTAAGTTCATCATTAACTAGCAAAGCTAGTTTGTATAGCAGCATTGAAGCAGCTACGGAAAATGATGTGCTATGGTAACTGTTTTACATGCTGGTCTATATTAGTTTTGAACTTTTTCACTGAGATAGTATTTACTACATGTCTGGCAAAGCATTCCATGCGTTTGCTACAGGGTTGGTAAAAGTTTTATCGGAATTGACAGTTTTCGTTGATTTCACGATGGTATCGGATGCAAAAGCTATAGCTGGGGGCAATGTTAATTGGATTAATAAACTAGTTAACTAACTCGATTTTGTTCTCTAATTTAAATTTTTGAATAAGGTCCAATTATTTTCTTTGTTCGCATAGAGAAGTGAGACCAAGTTTGATACATCTTGATTTATAATCGAAAGTCTTCATTTCTTGCGGTACTTTTGTAACACGCCATTGAATGCTTTCAACTACAGAAATGTCCTTTTCTAAATAAGGACACCAAGCAGTAATGGAAAATTCTAAAAGTGGATGTATATAAGTTGTATACAGCTTTTTCCAGAGTTGTGTATTCCTGCTTATGAAGCTGTGTTTTAGGATACCAAGCATTTTGTTAGCCTTGGTTGCAGCAACAGATGTTTGGAAATTTTACTTTAGGCCATTGGAAATTAAAACACTAAGGTCTCTTTCTGATGAGGTTGATTGAAGTTGAATTCTGTTGAGACTGTTGTTTGTCATCAATAAAGTATTGGTGTGGAATGGATTTGGATTGGTTGAAATGCATTATTTGACATTTCCTAATATTTATTTCTATAAGCCATTCTTGAACCCAATTAACAATGTTGTCAATGTCAGCTTGCAGACAAAGTTTTTGTTCTTCAGTGCTGACCACACTAAGAATTTTTGTGTCGTCTGCATACATTTTGCATATACTTTTGCTACTTATTTGTTCTGGTAAATCATTAATAAAGATAGTAAAAAGCGTTGGACCAAGAACTGAGCCTTGAGGAATGCCACTAGTAACTTTTTCTCATTCCAATGTTACATTTCCATGTTGGACACATTGAGTACGATTTGAAAGAAACAATTTAATCCAGTTTAAAATTTTACCTTCAATTCCATGGGATTTCTGCTTTTGTAGCAGTCTAGTGTGAGGAACTTTGTCAAACGCCTTATCGAAATCTAGTAAGACAATTTCTACAGGAAGCTTACGTGATTTATTGTAGGTCAAAAAATTCATAGTCTCAAGTAAATTAGTAACACAAGATTTTTTATTAATGAAACCATGCTGACAATTTGATATAAGATTTTGAGACAGTAGATGCTGCATTATCTCATTTTTAACTATTTTCTCCATTATTTTGCATGGCACAGAAATAATGGAAATAAGTCTGTAATTGTTTGGATACATTTTAGAGCCTCCTTTGAACAAAGGATTCACATTTGCAACAAGCCATGCCTTTGGTAACATGCCTTGTTCCATTGATTTTTGGTAGATCATGGCTAGTGGAGTTGCTATTATGTTAGAGCATGCCTTAAGCACGTAAGGACTTATCTGATCTTCACCTATAGATTTATAACCATCAAGAGTAATGAGGTGACTTCGAACTGACTCATAATCAAAGGAGATGTAAGGAAGTGATACAGCTGTTTGTTTAGTAAAAAGAGGTAAAGTTTAATTGTGAGGTTCAATGGTAAAGACAGATTGAAACTGTTTGTTTAGTGTGTTGGCAATAAAAACTTGGTCGTTACTAATTTCACCTGTCATAGATTGTAATGACACAATCTGGTTGCTTACAGTGCGTTTGCTATTAATATAAGGAAAATTTTTTGGTGGGTTTTTCTTGTCATTAGAAAAATTAATTTCATAGATACGGACTGCATCACGAGTTGTTTTCTTTACCAGATTTCGAGTTTGTTTGTACTCATTAACCAGAGGAATGGTTTTCCATTTGCTGTTAACGCTGAGAAACCAGAGCTTTCTCTTGTGTTTGATTAAGAATAACAGTTTACAGGTTATTCATGGTAATTTGCATTTTGTTTTTTTAAAAGTAATGAAAGGGATGAAATTTTAGCAGCAGGTCTTGTAGATATTACAAAAAATTTGGTAGCATCCATTTGTGTCAAAATTTTCAAAAAGTTTTTCCCATTCCAAATTGGAAAGATGATAATTAAATGCATTGTTATACCCTTTATTGAATGCAAATTTAGAAAATCTGGAGAGGTTATTGCTGATAGTAGCATTAGACAAATGAGACTGCCAGGACAAAGTGCAGTGACCTTGTGATTTATTTTCTAGAGGTGGACAGAAGATGATCTCATTGATTCAATCAACGAATTCGCTGATTATTAGGTCTAGTGTATTTTTTGAAGAACCATTGTGTTGTGTAAAGTTGGATTGGTTACATATATATATATATAATATATATATATATATATATATATATTTATATATATATATATATATATATATATATATATATATATATATATATATATATATATATATATATATATATATATATATGTATATGTATATATGTAACCAAACCAACTTTACACAACCCAATGGTTATATATATATATATATATATATATATATATATATATATATATATATATATATATATATATATATATATATATATATATATATATATATATATATATATATGTATATATATATATATATGTATATATATATATATATAGGCACTATAATATTGATGGTTGAAGTGTCTTTGTGAGTTTTGGTCATGCATGTTTTTTTACAAGTTTTATACTAAAGTATTGAAGTATAGTATATAAAAAAGTATATAAAAAATATTTAATGAAAAGATTGCACAATTTAAAAAATAAACAAGACATTAAATCAATTAAACCAATATAAAATTTTAGTTCATTTTAGGCAAAAGTACTTTAAGCATTGAGTTCTTTAGTTTATTAAATTATATTATTTAGTTATATTAAATTATGTTATATTTAACTTATATTAAATTATTATTATTATTATTATACTATTACAACTTATATTTTCAAATAATAATTAAAAATAGTTTTTACTTTGGCACATTTGACCCTTGTATCCACTAACACATTGACACACAAAACCAACTCCACCTTTAATTTCTTGACAGACACCATTATGAAAACATGGGTTTGGCTCGCAATGAGCAATTTCTACATAAATTTGAAAAACATTTGTGGATATAAAAAAAATCTGATGTTTCCTTTTTCTTATTATTATATTATCTTTTATTAAAATGTCATAAATATAAAACAGGGAAAGAATAAACTTATCATAAAAAGTATATAAATAAATTTATAAAAACTTTATTTATATAAGTTTATAATATTTTATAATTATCTAAGTATACTTTAAATATATATATATTTTTTATAATCAGAGCCATCAGACAGTAAAAAAATATTTTTCTGAAGAGGTAATAAGTATATTTTACCACCACAATTCAATCCTTTAAAACCAAGTGTGCAGCTGCAAGAATAACTTCCACCAAACTCAGAGCATTTTCCATGTATACAAGGATTGGGAAAACAAGGATCACTTTCTATTACATTAGAATTAAAATAAAAATAAAAAAATTTCATATTATTTTAACCTGAAAAAAAATTACAAAATATAAAAATAAAAAAAAAACCTGTGCAAGTTATTCCTTTAAAGCCTTCAGTGCACTGACAAGTAAAGCCACTCTTTGAAGATGAACAAACCCCAAGATTCTGACATGGATTTGGCTCACAAAAATCAATTTCTAAATATTAAGTATGTAAAGTTAGAAAAGTTGCAAAAGGTTATGAGAAGTTGCATAAAAAAAGATGTAAAAAGTCATGAGAAATTGCATAAAAAAAGATGTAAAAAGTCATGAGAAGTTGTATAAAGTATGAATCATGATGATTATTATTAATGCTAGGTATCTTGTGATTAAATGTCCAAAATTATTCATTTGTAAATCTTAAAGTCCTTTAATTGACAAAAATCTTGTTTTAATTTAAAACTTTATTATTACCATTGTTCAAAACGAACAATGGTAATAATATTTTTTATATATTATATTTTTATATATTTTTTATCAAGAAAACATAGAAAAAAACAAATACACATAAATCTTAAACAATACATAAAGAAACACAACTAAAATAGTGAACAATTAAAGAGATTAGACACTCTACTAATTTTACCTTCACATGTAGATCCTTTAAAACCAATCATACATTCACAATTGAAGTGATCATCTCGTGATACACAATTTGCGCCATTTTTACAAGGACCATCAAAGCAGTAGTTTATTTCTAAAATTTAATAGATTACTCAAATGATTGCGTATCTATTATAGATAGTAAATAAAATCATGATTGCATATACAATTGGTGTATTGTACATTTTAACATAGAAGCAAGAAGTTTCAAGTTTGATCTCCACCACGTCCCTAGTAGTACCATGCTCCGCTTGTTTCTCCTCACAGCGGCCTTGTTTGTCAAGGTTCGTGTTTTGGAGTTATAGAGTTGAAAGAGGGTTGTAACCACAACTAAAGTAGCCTCCTTGACTGTAGTGGCCTTTGTAGCCTTGGGGAGGTGAATTTAAATAAATTAAAAAAAAAAGATTTGATTAAATCTTACTTTCGCAATTTTTCCCAAGGTATTTTTTAGGACAATTACATATAAAACCATCTTTAGAATTAGAACATGTTCCACCATTTATGCAAGATGAGAAACGACAGAAATCTTGAACTAGAATTAAATAGCAATCAAAAAGCATGTCTATGTCACACACACACACACACGCACACACATACACACACACATACACACACACACACACACACACATATATATATATATATATATATATATATATATATATATATATATATATATATATATATATGTATATATAAATATATATATTTATATATATATATATATATATATGTATGTATATATAAATATATATATATATATATATATATATATATATATATATATATATATATATGTATATATATATATATTTATTTATATAATATTTTTATCCTATATTTATAGTTTGTCAAGCACAAACACATTCTTACTTTGGCATGAATCGCCTGAAAATCCTGATTTACACTGACAAACAAATGATCCATGTGGTTTATCAAATGTTGGTCCAACCTCATTGCATTCACCACCATTCAAACATGGATTTGACAGGCAATGAATCATATCTAGTTTTTAAAAAAAACTTATTACAGCATATTAATGTGAATATAATTTATTTATAAATAATAAATAATTTATTATTTATTTAATAAACAATTTATTTATTAACAACTATAAACTCTAACGTTGGCATGTTTTTCCATTGAAACCTTTAGGACATTCACATTGAAATCCACCAGGAAATCCAAAACACTGACCATTGTTTTGACATGGATTAGGCACACAAAAATCTATATCTAAAATTAAATTATAAATTCAAATTATAAAATGTTTTATATGTTGAATAAGATTTCTAGCACCTTTTAAAAGGATATTAAAAAAAGTATATAACATTTTATGACTAGTATGTATATGTAATAACATTTACTCAAATAAAATTTGAATTACTAAGAAAGATCTAAATAAAATTTTATCATATTAAACAACATGTTTTTTTTATAAGTGTGACATTAATTCATCCATTAGAGGTTTTATCAAAGATATTAAACAAGAGCTTTATAACTTTTTATTAAAAAAAAAAAAGCAAAATTAAAAAAAAATTTCAATCTTTAGTCCTTTGTTGATTTATATTTGATTTATATTGTTGATTTATATTGTTGATATTATATTGTTATATATTTTTTTACCTTTTGAAAGTAAATTATTTATTTTAAATTATAATACCAGCTTATTCCTGATAAATGCCTAACAGAATTTCAAACAAAAATAAAAAGAATTTCAAATAAAGAGAAACAATTCACACTAAAATAAAAACAACAAATAAAAATTGTTAAATAAAAACAGCAACAAAAAAATTAACAGGTTTAGTTTTTCATACCTTCACATTGCTTTCCTTTAAAACCTTTTTTACACTCGCATTTTGAAAAATCTCCAAAATCTAAACATCTGCCACCATGGAGACAGGGGTTTGGTTTACACTTATCATATTCTAAATGCCAATATCAACAATATCATTAAAATAACTGCTAACTTTATAATAATAAAAATAAAAGCTATTTTATGATTATTAATAATAATTTTAGAGACAACATTTCAAATATGAAAATTATCAATAAAAAAATATTAAAATCCAGTGAGCAAGCAATATCAAATTAAAGTCCCTTCAATATATACATCAATCTAAGGTGTAAGTTTTGTTTTCTTGGAAATTGGATCAGCTAGAAATCGGGAGAGGCATAAAGTGGTTTTAATAGCATGGGGTGTATCATTTAAGACTAAAATTTTACACAAGATTGAAAGTTTTTACACAACATACATCCAGAGTGTTACAATGTATTGGCGTGAAACATTGAAGATTGGTGATGTCAAACATCTTGAAAGAACAGAAAAGATGATAATCAAATAAATACACACCTTTTAGAGGGTGCTTTAAAACTCATCCGTGCCGGCACACTCAAAATATTTAATACACTTATTCAAGTGCTCACACAAAAAAAGATCATTTTATAATTATTGCAAAAACTTAAAAGTTTTGCATTGTAATCAACATAAAAAAACAACACATGTTGATGTCATTGTTAACTAATTAGAAGCTATTATTAAATAAATTAACTAAATGCGCAATTTAAATCAAGTAATTTTCCCATGAGAAAAAGAATCTCAACTTTAAAAAAGAAAAGACTATAAAATGACTGCAAAAGAAATGGTATTTTAAAGATTTTTTTAATTGCTAATATATCAAAGTAAAAGGAATTGAATATGTTAAGTTTAAATTATTATTTTTTATTTGATTGCACTATATTTTATTTTCTGTATTTACTTTTTGAACTTTTTATTAACTCAATTTTCAAATATCTACTTTAAGTAAAAATAAAAAAAACAAATAAAAAGCAGAAGAATACAGGTTTTTTTACCTTTGTTTAAAATGCCCTTTAATTCTTGTTCTATTTTTTATCATCATAATTCAGTATGCCCTGGAATAGAAACCAGGACTGCTGGCAACAGAACAGGAATTAGAACAGAACAAAACAGGAAGTCTCAGATGTTACTGTTTAAAAGTAAGTTTAGTATATTCATCCAAGATCAAATTTACATTTATTTGTGCTGATAATTTTTTGTTGATTTATATTCATTCAAGATCAAAAAAGAAAACAACTTCCAATGATGCACATAAAAGTGAAGAAAGGATTGCAAAAAGATTTTAACAAAGAATTTCCAGAAGTAACTGGAATTACTTCAGGAATTAGTTTTACAACAGATTATTTGCCAAATTGTAACAATGATTTGTCTATGAATCTGAAACAAACTACAGTTAGCTAGGATAATAACTTGATAAATGCTTTTATTGCTAGCACATCATTTACTGGTACACAAGTGTAGCCAGAGGCAGATTTAAACCCTGCCAAGTGCTGCAAGTGATGCTGTAAAAAAATATATATATATAAATATGACGTCTAACACCTGCCTAATACTAATTATTGATCTTTATATTTTTGTTATATTTTGTTAAAAAATACAATTAGGAAAAAGTTCACAGTGAAAACTATGCTTTGCAGAGGTTGCAAAATTGGTTTTATAAAAATGGCTAATGTAAACTATACTTTGCAGGATATGAGAAAATTGGTAAGGTAATTGGTTTACGCTATTAAAAGTAGCAATCTCATTCATTTAAATTTTTTTTTTTTAAAATCATAGTGTAAACTATTCTTTGCTGCATTTGCATCAGTTTTTTTATTGGTTACAAATATACTTTTATCAACAAAGTATTTCCTTTGAATCGTGATATAGAGTTTTTAAATGTCTTAGCATGGCCTATAACTTAATTGAAGATGTTCTAAAAAGATTAAAAACTAACGATCTTGTTTGAGGATTTTGTAAATTGATGATCTTGTAAATATGTTTTATGAAACTTTATTGGATAAACTTGTTAATAACAATAACAAATTGGTTACTAATAAAGATCTTTTAAGTCGTTTTGTTGATGCACAATAAGAAGAAATATATGTGCAGAAGTTTGTATCCTGTCTTACTTAAAAAACAATAAAAAGCATTGTTTTGCTCTTAGGTAAGTCACTTTACTTTTTCTTCAAAAATAATTATCTTATTATATTTTAATACAATAAGTTAATCTGTGTTAATTGTGT
Organism: Hydra vulgaris; assembly: GCF_038396675.1. NCBI lineage: Eukaryota > Metazoa > Cnidaria > Hydrozoa > Anthoathecata > Hydridae > Hydra > Hydra vulgaris. The sequence continues at coordinate 37,316,002 of NC_088923.1, forward strand.
AAGCAACTTGAATCTAGATATAAAAAACTGTTGGGGTTAAAAATATGATGAAACCAGTTCTGTCTCTGAGTATATAAATGGTCTTTCTGCTCAGGTTCTAATTTTAAATTCAAAGGCTCTGTATTCACATTGTCATAGCCATCGACTGAACTTATCTGTTTGTGAATCGTGTAATGTCCAATTAGTCTCAGAGGTTTTTTCTAATTATTCAGAAAATAGACGAAGTTTTTAGAAGCTAGTATTTTAGACCTTGAACCTCAAACGCATCAGAAAAATTAAAGGATGTTTGTAGAATTAAATGGATTAAGCATATGGATGGTTTAAACACTTTTCTTGAACATTATTCATCAATTTTCTATGCTTTATGTATCATGGCTCTCCCTGAGAGTTTTGTTAAAAAAGACACACAAAATAAATCTTCAACTTTTTAAAAATCTATTAGCACTTTTCAATTTATCTTTACTTTATTTTTTGCAACATGTGTCTTTGATTTTACTTTACCTGTTACTTGGTTACTACAATCAAAAACTATTGATGTCTTAGACGGTTTGCACCTTATTACAGCTCTTAAAAATAAATTTGTTACCATCAGAAATGATATATTTAGTTTTCAAAATAGCTGCTAGGAAGCATAATGTTTGCTTTCAAGTAAAGCTGACATTTTGGTTTTGAAACCAAGAACCTGTTTTATTCAAAAAAATTGTTATAATGTTCCAACAGAGTCTGTTTCAAAATACTTCAAAAGAACTGTTACTATCCTTCTTATAGATCATGTATTTATATCTATATCTACAAGATTTAAGCCAGAAACTGTAGCTGCATATAAAGGGTTAGCAAATATTTCATTTATTATGATTTCTTTTCTTAAAAGACTTAAAACCCAAATGTGTTGGAGGCAGCAGTTTAAAATGTTCTGTAATTTTTTTATAGATGATTTCCCTAATATCAGTGCGTTGAATGGAAACTAGTTCTTTGGAGAAAATATTGGGAAAGTTTCTCTGGAACTATTCCTGACAATATATCCCTAACTCTTAAATCAATATTACTTCCTGGATTTAATAATATTAATACAGCTTAAGGATACTTTATGTGAGAGGAGTTTTTCTGTTATATGTCTGTTAAAAGGTTATACAAGAATAACAATGGCAGAAGATTGACTTTGCATTAATGTATACCTATCAAGAAATTGTTTCTTGTATTTATAATGTTATTAACAGATTTTCTATAAAAATTTGACGACTTCATTTCAATGATTAGTGTTTATGCTGCTTATTCTAACACACACCAACTTCTTTATATTAATAAAATCTTGCCCATTATTATCTCTCTTCATATAACAGCTAAAAAATATGCATGGAAACCCCTTGGAAGACCAAGACATTAAAGGTGTCTTTAACAAGACAAGTTATATATAACCCCATACTTTTGTTTGGGATTAGCTTTATGATTAGTGGTCTTTGTTCAGGCAAACACTGACCTTCACTTTCTGACATTGGCAATTTCTTTCTATCATTTTTTAATGATAGAAAGAAATGATCAACCTAATAATTTTCTTAGGTTTTTGTTCCATTTAAACCAGTTTTTTACTGTAGTTGTTTTCAAAAACTGTTACCTTTCTTTTCATTTGATCAATAATAATCTTCTTTCTTGTTAAGGTTTAACTTGGTTTAACTTTTTTTAAAAATCTTATAATATAAAAATATATAACCTTTTATTTGACTATGTATATAAATCTATTTGTATTTGTGTCTTTCTCTTTTCCATTATTAATTTTTCTTTTGCAGATTATCCATGTCTGGAATGAAATATGTTCCTAGACATGCTGATGAGCCCTGATATTGGGCGAAACAATTATTTGTTAGTTTATATATTTATTATTTTAATATGTTATACCAAAATGGTATAAAAGAATCTACAGCTCTATACTCTTTTAATAAAAAACACTTTTTGTTGAAAAAAGTTTTTAAGTAAAACTATAAAGACATGAGCTTCTCACTGCAATAGAAAAAAAATCCCTTTAAATCCTCCAGCCCAATGGCAGGAAGATTTAAAGGGATACATAGGGGGAGGCTATTAAAGTGATTGCCCCTCTCCCCTCCTCCCTTCCTTAAATATTTTTTTTTTTTTTGAGATATTAAGCACATTGTTTAAAAACGTAAGTAAATTTAGGAGGCTGTTCCAAAGTGACATGAAATTTGGATAAAATTGTGTAGTGCAAATTCTATTTTTTCCGCTTGCCTTTTTAAAAAAATATTAAACCCATAAATTGATGGTCTGGATTGTCATGCTCTTATGATCAATGAAAAACAATGTGCTCCTCCTTCTATCAGTAGCTTTATCAGCTGAAAAAATGCTAAAAATTGATGATACCATACCTCAACTCTATTTCTTGCATCAAAACCAAATTGCCAAGTAACATCGCCGGCAAAAACCAACTTAAATATTAGTTATATTATCTTTGGCAAATAGCAACAAAACAGACAAAGAATCATATTTAAGATCATGTGAACTTTCTGTTAAGAAAAAGATGCAAACAAGATACTTTCATGTGATCATGTGAAACAAGATACTTTCATGTGATCATGTGAAACAAGATACTTTCGTGTGATCATGTGAAACAAGATACTTTCATGTGATCATGTGAAACAAGATACTTTCATGTGATCATGTGAAACAAGATACTTTCATGTGATCATGTGAAACAAGATACTTTCGTGTGTCGTGTGATCATGTGAAACAAGATACTTTCATGTGATCATGTGAAACAAGATACTTTCATGTGATCATGTGAAACAAGATACTTTCAGCTTTTAGTTTTTCTCAATGTTTTCACCAGCACTCAAAAAAGATGGCTTTTTACTATGTTCAGAAGATTGTTCAACAACAACAACAAAAAAAAACATAGGAAGTCGAAAATAAATATTAGTTATGTTTTTTAAAATATATCATAAAATTATACACATGATCTCAAAAAAGCTGCTTTTTATTTCAACGAAATCAACCCGAAGTTCAAACCAAACTGATAAATTGAGGGTTTCAGGTCTTTTTTTTAATCAAATGCCTCATTAACCTCAGTCAAATAAAATCATTGAACAGCAAATAATAAGTAAGTCTGTAAAAGACATTTAATCATTTTTGTTTCTGTTTGAAACCTCATAAGTTAATATAACATTTTCACAATAAAAAAAAACCTGTACAAATTTGGTAAAATTTATTAACAATGACATAACTTAGTACAAATGTTTGGAGTGATTTTACCCAATTTCTACAACAGGCATATGAGCAGATATCACAACAAAATATTGAGAGGGAAAATCCTGTTTTCCAAAAGTGATGAAAAGTGTACATTTAAGTGTATTTATTATTAAGATATTACAACAAAAATATAAATGCAATTTTTGAACCGGTATACTTTTTGTACCAATTGTACTTTGTGGCATTTGTTTTAAAAAATAAGCACAAAAGTATTAACAACAGTTTATGTATTATGTATGTGTTATGTATTATAACAAGGTTGCAAAGTATTAGTAACAGTAGTATGGGTATAAAATTTTTTAATTTTCATAAACAAAAAAACAACTAAAACAAAAAACGCTTTCAGCTTACATTTAAATTTGAAGCAATAAATAGTAAAAAAAATTTTCGTTAAAATTTTAACTATTGTTTAGTTTTGTTAATATTTAATTGTTTAATTAATTGTATTTTTTTTAATATTTTGTTAATATTTTACAAATAAGCACCTATAAACTGGTAATAAGAATTATTTTATAATATAACTAGAGTATACTATAATTTACAATATAAAACAAACCTTCACAACGTTGTCCTTTGTAACCATTATCGCACTTACATTTGAAACCTCCTATTTGTTCTATGCAAACACCTCCATGTAAACAGGTATCTTCATTACACTGTGTGTGTTCTTGTGAAGTAATTAGTAATTAGTATTTTTAATTAGTATTAATTAGTATTAACTTTCTAATCGAAAAAACAATTTTT
>NC_088923.1:37330000-37465000 GCF_038396675.1 Hydra vulgaris
TAGCAACACACTTACCTTTGGTTGATTTAAACCTTCGTTGTTTATTTTACAATAATCATAGGGATACTTTTAAAAAAATTCAAATAAATTTAAAATTAATTCTGTTTGTGCGATAAAAAAACGAAACAAAAAAATGTCTGATAGAATTTTTAAAGAAAGTAAAAAATTAAGCGTCCCTTTTGGTTGGCACCCCTGAGTAGTTGCTTAGATTTGCCTTATGGCAAATGTACCTACGACCACAGTACGAAATTTTTCAACTTTTGTATTGTTATATTTATTTATTTTACAATTTGCAATTGTATACACTTTTATTTACTTTATACAAAATATACATAAATTGTATTAGTTCGCTTTACTCGATGATACATTTGTTTTATTCCACACTTTTGAAAAAAAAAAAAAAAAAAACTAATTTTTTGTTTTTGTTTTTTTGTTTTAAATTCTTAAACTAACTTCTTTCTTTTGTAGCATGCATGTAGAAATACTTTGTAGCTACATGTAAAACTTTGATTCAACCCTTTGTTGCGTGTGGAATGGCATGTAAGCCAGCGTACCTTATTTAAAGCTGTCTTTCAAATTATGACTGCACCCTTCCTTAATCGGGGTCAATTTATTTTATATAGTAAGTTTTTGAATTTAGAATAATTTTTTAGATAAGAAATATTTTGATCGTAAACTTTTATTGCATAAGAAATAAACTTGCTAATTTTTAACTTGTTTATATCAGTATTGATAAGCGCATCCACTTTTCTTCTGCAGCAAATGGCGGCTGCCTCTCAAGAAAACATTGGCGTAGAAATTTTTTGACCTCTACCTCCACTGACTTCTACCCCTCAGTTTGCGTCCGCAGGCTAAATTTTTTTTGGAAGCCTAATATTTCGGAGGTTGACTCTAATTGGGAGGCGGAAACCATTAACTACCGCCTCTAGAAAAAATTTTGAAGACGAAATGATATGGACGCTGCCTCCAGTGGTTTCTGCACCCAACTGGTTGCAGCCGCTAGAAGCAATAAAAAACATTTTCACGTTTATTAACATTAAAGTTGAGTTATTTATGATTTATTGCCAAACCTTTAACCATTTTAAAAAAATTATAATTTTGTTAGAGTGGTTGTTCAAAACTATGGAATATATTAGTAGTTTCATATTCAAAACAAATGTTAAAAACTAGAAATTTTATAAAACCAATTGACAAAATAACTTATTATTATTATTTATTTTAACTAGACTAATATTCATCGATAAATTTTAAATTTCATAGTAAAATATTTTAGCTTTCAAAAATTATGACCATATATATATATATATACATGGTTTTTTTGTTCCCAGCCTCCAATCATCGCAATTTTTTGCAAAGCATCCTTATTTGACATAAGTATAAACATATAAATGTTTGGCGTTTGCTCCATGTCTGGAAGTTAGCTATCTCAAAGACCAAAAAAAGCTGGTTCCGGCTCTGTATTATAAACAAATTGTCAGTTTTTGATCAAAATTTTCACAAAAAATTAAATTTTTTTTGAATATAAAACTTTTAGAAACAGAATTAAAAATGAAAAAGAATTTTTTTACTTATTTAAATTCCGTTGTTAAAATCTCGTATTAAATTTTTACTCCCCACGTAAAAATGTATTTTGTGACTGCTTTTAAATGTTTAAAAGTTTTAATCGAAAACAGTTTTTGTTTGATTTTTTGCTAACGAAATAATTGATATACTGTAAATATACCAAGCCCATAAATTTAAATATACCAGGCCCGTAATAATATACATTTAAATATACCAGGCCCGTAGCAACCGGGGGTCAGCAGGGGCATTTGCCCCCTCCCCCAATAATTTTCCAAATAAATAATTTTGCTTTGAATGAAAAATAACTTAAAAAAAAGGTCCTTAAACTATGTCATCCTGCACTGCCCCTTCCCCCCCCCCCCCCCTAATGTAATTTTTGTTCCTAAGGGCCTGATTATACAACTAATATCAATTACTACCATTTGTCTGTAATTTTAGAAGACGCCATTCACAATAAGTAAAAGGATGAATTTTATTTAAAAAGTACCCTATAACAACGAATTAAGCTTTAAAATGCAAAATGACGAGTTATATAAGTTTTATGTAAAAAAAGATTTTAGTTTAACATTCTTTTAGTACTGACAAAGGTCTAAGCTGTTCAGTTCGAAATATAACGAATAAATTAATACTCTCACCTGGCAAATGAATGGGAGATATAAATTAACGGTAAGGTTGCAAATGTAAATAAAATTTAATAAACAAAAAGATTCGAATTAATGGGAGGGTCGCAATTTTAAAAAAAGTGAACTATAAAAACAACAATCTTTCAATGAGTAAATTAACATTAAATAATATTAATAAAGAACGATTCTGAATTATAGATGGTGTAGCTCCTTAGGTGTCACAAAGTCAACTTTATGAGGTAGCATTATTCTTAACCTATAATTGTTGTTTATTACAAATTATACTTATTGTTTTTATATTTTAAAGTTTCATAAAATAAGTGCATTAATGCATACATACATCGACTGATATAGTCGTAATCGTAGCGTAGTGTGCATACATTGACTGACATAAATAGGGATAGGCATAGTGGAGTATACATACGTCAACTGAGGGTTTAGGTTTGGGCAGGTATTCTTTTAATTAAAAGAAAAGCATTTCACTATTTATTTAAATAGGGTTTAATTTGGGGGTTTATAAATTAATTTATATTAAAAATTTGTGTTTAAAAAAAAACAATTAAAAAGTTTAAAATTCTCAATTTAAAACTTTTTAATATTTTAAAGTCATTTTTAAACATTTTTTAAACATTTAAACGCTTTAAACTTTTTAACATTTAAAATTTTTCAAGCTTTTTGTTTTAATTTGTCAAAATTATTTGCTAAATACAATCTGGTTGCGAATGAATATTTTTTTAATAACTTTTACAATATTTAATTGTTAAAAATAAGTATTTAAATTTATGGTAAATAATAAAATAAATAAAAAAAATTTTGAAAGTCTTGTTCAAAAATTCTTGGATTAAAATCTGGCATTTTAATTACTTGTTATAAATTTTTTTGTCGAAATGATTTTTTCGCAAATGGCATGGTAGTAAAATATCCGATTTTAAACAATTGTTTAGAATAATAAACTACAATTTATTCCTGAGTTTTAGAAGAAAAAAAATAATAATAATAACGCTCAGAAAAAGTTAGAGTTTTTTTAAATAGTCAAAAGTTTGGCAATAAATCATATAAAACAAAACTTTGATGTTAAATTGTCAATATTTGCCCCTATTTATATTATAAGTTAATATTAATATTAAATATTTACATTATTATATAGATAGGGGCAATTATTATTTATTAATAATATTTAAATTCCTCGTTAACTAAAAATTAAACATTAACTTTTTTTTATTACTTTTAGTGGGAGGAGGCATAAATTCCGCCTCCAATTCAGCTGCCGCAGCCATGTGGGAGAAAGAAGCAACTGGAGGCGCTCCTAATCATTTTGTGTCCAAACTTTCTTTTGGCCCCCACCTTCCTATTGGCATCGGTCTTCAAAACATTATGCCTCCAAAATAACTATGTCTGCAACCGCCAATTAGGAGACGGACGCCACTGGAGGCGAAGACAAGAAAATTTTTCTTCAAAAAAGATTTCAGGAGGCTACCGCTCCATGGCTTCCTCTCCCTAAAAGGTCTTTCGGCGAAATGTTACTTTGCCGCCGGGAGGCATTACCAACTCTGGTTTATATAATGACTTCTATATGATAATTTATAAATTTGTATGTAAACCTACCTGATTTAAAGCTTGGCCGTACATTTGACTATCGTCTTCATCTGAATGTATCCGAGAAATAAAACGTTCAGGTTTAGTCTCTCCTAAAGAACCGTAAGGCATAACTTCATCTCCAAGATTTCCAACATTATTTGAAAGTAAAGAAGCTCCGTGATCAGCGTTAAGAAACTCTCTGTCTTCGTGTGACGCAAAAATTGGACTTCTATGCAATGGTATTGTTTCGGAAGGTATTGGAACTTGCTCTCGCAAAATCGGGTTTTCAATGCGATTTATTTGCAAACCATCACTCGCGTATGGTCTGTTTAATGAAGGCACATAATTGTTTACTCTTTCTTCCCGATAAAACTTATTATCAGAATCATGGATTCTATCTCCTTGAAAGTAGTTATTGTGCGGTGATCCGAATTCCATTTCATCTTGCACTGGTCTTAAATTAGTAAAATGTCTTTGGTTTATAAAGGGCAACGGTCTCGGAGTTATCTCTTTTTTTTGAAATAACAATCTATTTCTGCCTAAATGATTATAAGGAGTTTCCATTTGGTTAGGCAATCCAAAAGCTCTTTCTGATGGATTTATTGTAGGATCAATTTCATTTAGTCCAGAAGTATCTTGCATTATATTTGGATGGTTTTGCACAATAGGTCCTCTTTGAACTCTTCGATTTAGTGCTTCCAAAAGTCTATCTCTTAGGCTCTTTCTCTCCATCATTTGAGGTGCAGAAAATCTATTGTTTTGCCCAAGATTCGTCGGTATCATTTCAGAGTTTTGACTAGGAATATCCTGATCACGAAGCAAATCATTTGGTTCGATCGGAGAATCTGGCTCTCTAGCATAGTAATATTGTGGATCTGCTTTTCGTTTATATTTTCGATTTTTTGTATATTTTTCGTTTTCAAAAGTTTTAGCTTTAACAAAAGTCACTGTTGTATTGTATTTGTAAGTTCTGTTCGCTTTAGAGTTTTTGAATTGCTCTCTATTTTTTTTAGGTTTTAATAATTTGTTAGACCCACTATTGTAGTTTATGCTATTATTTTTAGTTTTGTTTAGCTTAGATTTGTCCAACTTGTCTAATTTTTTGTTAAAAGTAATTGTATCATTGTCTATATTTTTTTTTATCGAATTAATATTTTCAAATAAGTTTCTGCTACTATTGTTATTTTTTCTATAATTTAGTACCAAGTCATTTCCTGTTGTGTTGCTTTGTGTGTAATATACGTAGCTACGTTTTCGTTTTGCTTTGTGATTAACGTTTGTTTTTGCGCATATCAATGCGCACACAGTTAAAACAACAACCAAAAATTTTACTACCAAGCTTCTTTGTCTAAACATATTCTCTGGAATCTACAGTTTAATAACCGCATCATCGCATACCATTATAAAAATTAATGTCCCAAATATAACTTTGACCAAGCTTTGTTTCTTTTGTATGGTTTAAAAAAATTTTCTTTTTTGATTCTGTCAGTTTAAAATAAACTTTACAGTAAACAAACGCAATTCAAAAAATTTATAATGGTTGATCTGCTAAGTCTTTGGAGCAAACCTGTATTAACCTGTGTTTCCAAAACGCAAAAAGCTATCAAAAACTCATTGAATATCAGTACGCAAAAATATTATTAACATTTTTGAGTTGGAATGTTTGTAAAATTTTTTAATTAAACTAAACTGTCGTTCACACTGGTCGCTAAATTAAGCGTTTCAATTACCTTCTATTGAAAGCTAGTCGGGCGTAGCCAGAATATATCGTTTGAAACCCTTTTGGCAATTAATTTAGTTTTTGAAAGTTTACTTGACCTTGGAGTCGGAAAGACTACTTACGTAGAAAAAATTTTAACTTTATTATTGGTTAATATTAATTTTTTTTATTAAAAATTTTATATTTTTATTTTTTATTTTAAAAGATTTTACTAAATTTAAAATGAAAAGTTTTAATAATTCTTTCTTTAAACAAAACTTAAAAAAGTACTTTTTTGCGTAGCCTCGTTTAAACAACAATGCGCTGCCATATTTGAAGTCTTTTAACTTTAAGCATACTCAAAACACTATTAACATTTGAAGTTCCTTGTTTGTTATTTTAAAATAGTGTCGTTTAAGTTTTGAAAGTTTCATTTGCTTAGTGAGTAGTAACCGACCCATAGAAGTTTTTATTCACCTTTCTACTTAGGCATTTTTAAATAAGAACGTTAAAAGATATTTTTATATCTAAGACATTTAAGATATATTAGATAGATATTAATTCTTGGTTTAGAACTTAAAGATTTTTTAAAATAAAATATCAAAATGATGAACGTTATTTTTACAATTGCAGTATTTTGGTTGTCTTTATTTATTTTAACATAAAATAGTTATCATCTTTATCAATTTATGAATGTACAATAAACGTTTGGATGTAATTTACGTATATTTACAATGTTCGTTTGAATAAAAAATTTTTTTTCTCATTTATTAATGAAACACTAAAATAGTCGTTTTAGCTTTAACCAAAAGTCACTATTGTATTGTATTTGTAAGTTCTGTTCGCTTTAGAGTTTTTAAATTGCTCTCAATTTTTTTTAAGTTTTAATAATTTGTTAGACCTACTATTGTAGTTTATGCTATTATTTTTAGTTTTGGCTAGTTCGAACATATTTTCAAACTACTTTTTTTTAGCACAAATTTGTTTTTTATTTTAAAATAAGTTTATTTTGCCATTTAACTTATTTTCTTCCAACATAACTTACAATGTTTACTAAAAAGAATGAAATTAATTTTCATAGTCAACAAATATTGGCAAAATATAATAGATGAACGTAGTCCACCCATTAAATAAGTTAAATTAGAAATTTTTGTACTCGCTTTAAAACTAAAGTCATTAATAAATTATTTAATAGCTACTGCATGTTATTTTATAAGAATTAAACTCATAATAATTAAAAGCTTTTAAAATTTATTCTTCAAAGGGCGTCTTCAAAGGGCGTCTTGCACCACACATCAGAGGGCTTCTTATCTCCTTAAGTCGTGTGAGCTAGTTACAAATAAAACTAGTTTTATTGTTCGGGTACTAGTATTTCTAAATTATTGGGGAATAAATTGCATGCAAAAAATTTTTTTCCTTGACTTATTCTCATAAATAATATAATTTACTTTTGCAACTTTTATAAACTTACTGACAAAATATTTTTGAAAAGGTATAAATTGAATAAAGCCACAAACATTTGTTTGAAACCAAATGTTTAAAACGTTTTTGATTTTGTAGCCCTAATTTAACTTTATCAAAAGTGTAATAGAGGAATTAAACAATATTATTTTAACTAGCTTGCACAAATGCACATGAGACTACTTTTTCCCGGGGCGGGTGGAGCATTTTTTGAAGTTTAAGATAACTACCTTTTAGACATAAAGTAAACTACAAACATTTATACATTTATATGTAATACCTATGCAGAGGCAAACGCAGGTTTTTAATTTACCCCGTCAAAAAAAAAAGCGCCTTACGCCATGCCGTACGCCGAGGCAAATAAAGAAAAGGAGGGGGCTGGAGCAAGGGAGAATTTACAGGTTTAATATGCTAGAAAAAGCCAGGCTGATCTCGATATTATTTTTTATTTTTTTTTGGCAAAAATTCATATAAACGCAATTTTAAAACTGGCTCGTTTTCCGAGCTAGCTCAGCAAACGGACTAACCCATATAAACAAGCCCTATATGAATTTTTGCCAAAAAAATAAAAAATTATATCGACATCAGCCTGGCTTTTTCTAGCAGGGTTGGCCTCTTTATCAGTAAAATAATAACTTTAAAGATGGTGGCTATCTACAAAAAAATGCATTGCATTTTAACAATATGTATAACTGGTGTTATAACACAAATAATGCTTCTTAAAAGCTTAATAGTATTATATAAGCTTCACAAATTAATTTTTTTTTTTTTTTAAATATTATTCTTTTACAAAAACAATCACAATCACTTCAAAAGATGAAACAAGCAAGAAAGAGGCGCCTTATTAGAAAAAAGTTGTAGTTACTGGTTTAAAATTGGCAGAACTGATTTATGGTGGCATAATATAATGACTGGTGTAGTTCCCATTGATGTATGGAAAACATATTTTAGGCTTTCATGGTTTCTTTTCATGAATTTGGTTTTAGAGTTAAGCCCTGATTTATCTCCTGACCCTTTTTCGCCTAACTCTAAAGCTCTATCAGCAGATAAAAAAGTAGCTATTACTTTATATTACTTAAAAGATACTGGATCTTTGGGAATGACTACAAATACTTTTGGAATTGCAGTATGCACTGCTTTTGCCATTATAATTTCAGTTTGTAAGGCAATATCAAAATATCTTGGACCAAGTATCTATTTCTTCCAAGAAATCAAACTGAAATGCGAAATAAAGTTTCAGAGTTTGAAAGTAAATTTGGAATGACACAAGCCTTTGGATGCATCGATGGCACCCATATCCCTATTCGTCGTCCATTAACTAACTTAGTTCATCATTAAATAATTTAGTGTTCAAGCTGTATGTGATTACAAATGCTATTTTATGGATGTTGAGTGCATGTGACAAGGTAGTGTACATGATGCTAAGGTGTTTGCAAACTCAACAATAAATATGAAGTTAAGAAATGTTATTCTTCCTCAAACGTTTCAAAAGCCAACAAAAAAAGCAAAGGAGATGCCTAATTATCTTATTGGTGATCCAGCCTATCCATTATTACCATTCTGTATGAAAGAATATAAACATTGTTCAAATAACGAAGAAGTAATTTTTAATAACATGCTTAGGGCAGCACGAAATCCTATTGAGTGCGCTTTTGGTCGCCTTAAAGCTAGATGGGGTATTTTAACTAGAAAGATTGACCTTAAACTAGAGGCTGTTCCTACTGTTATTAATGCTTGTTTTGTTTTGCATAACATATGTGAAAAAACAAATTCTTATGTTGACGACAACCTAGCTAAATCACAAACAGATCTCATTGAAAAAAACGAAAAAGAATACAAAAATGTATCAAACCTAATATATTCTATAAATGAAGCTGAAGGAATAGTTATACGAAGAACTCTTACAGACTTGATAAATTAAACATACACGCAAACACACACACATTTATATATATATATATATATATATATATATATATATATATATATATATATATATATATATATATATATATATATATATATATATATATATATATATATAAATATATAATAATAATAATAATAACAACAATAATAGTAATAATAATAATAATAATAATAATAGTAACAATAATAACAACAATAATAATAAATACCTTAAACATTTTATTTATGAAGACTTTTTATAAGATTATTTGTTTTTATTTTTTCTCAATATTTTCGAAAGTGTTTTTATCTAGACAAGTATTTGTTGGTAACACTAAGGGACTAAGTTGCATATGTGAATATACGCTAGGTGAATGTTGATAGAACTGATTTTGGTTTGATGGTTGTTGTTGAGTTTGTACTATTCTAGCTTGTGCCAAAAGCTAAATAGAACGACTTATGCCATTTCCCAGGTCAGTTATTGATTTACTTACAGTGTTAATACTTTATTTGAAGCACTTTGTCGATTCTCGCATTGCTTCTTCCATTTCTTTTCTAAATTGAGTATCGTCTTTATCTTCTTTAAGCAGTAGTTGGTCGCGTTTGGCGGCGCTTAAATTTCGTTTCAAGTGCTTTCTTTTGTTGTCAATGAGTTATGGTATACAACTTTTTCTTTTTTTAGGGTTATTAATACTATCTGCAGTATCGCTGTTGTTACCTAACTCTAACTCTTCTAATAAGTCTTGATCAATTGAAAAATGAGTTTCTTCGATTTCAATAAAATCATCCTCTTTAACACCAAATATAAGTGGTTCAATATTGGCTGAACCAACCCACAAGGAGATGAGCTGGTCGTGAAACTCAAATATAATTTTACCACTTCCACTTCGACTTCCACTCACAACTGCTTTCGAAAACTTTTGTCGAATTTCCTTAAATTTTTCTTAAACTCGTTTAATTACTCGTTTTATTAATCCTTTTCATTTAAAGTATCGATGGCAACTGGCCCAAAATACAACTTTTCATCTTTATTATAGATCTCTGCCATAGATAAGCGAACTTCTCTATATAAACCAACTTTATCAGCATCAAAGTCAAGGTTTTTATAAAGCATCCTTGCTTTATAGCTGATAGCACAATTTATAAAGTTCTCTAGTATATTATGATCCTATTTGAAGTTTTCCCTTTTTGTTTTATCAATAAAATTAGTCATTTTGAGTGAGAGTTGTCAGCAGTATAAATAAAACTGCAAATAATAAAATCGAAAATTAATTGTAAATTATAAAAGCTAAACAACTAAAATATTAAGTACACAGAAGTTGCCAATTTTATTATAAAATTTATTTTTTAACGCGGAAGGTTTCAAATTTAAAAAATGTAAGAATGTGTACGCATGCGTACAAATTTATATAAGAAATTAAGCAGCCTGTTTGCCGTGATCTCGGCAAAAAACAGTGAGATCTCGCTATTCGTGCTAACTCGTTTAAACGCAAAATAAAATTAAGTTAATATAGTGACGATGTCGATATCTTGGAAAACGGGCTGGCTCGGCTAACGAGCCTGCCCGCTCTATAAACAGGCTTATAAACGCATTTTTAAAACTGGCTCGTTTTCCGGGCTAGCTCAGCAAACGGCATAGCCCTTTTCCATATAAACAGGCCCTCAATAATAATATGTTTTTGATTTTTTTACAATTGACTCAAAGAGTCGTTTGTAGTTTTTATAATTAGTTTCATTACGAATGGGTTTTTTTTTTAAGAAATTTGTTATATAGTCGTTGTTTTTTTTTAGAAGATTTAAGAATACCCTAGTAATCCAGGGGTTTAATAGCGTTTTTGTTTTAAGCAATTTTGAAACTTCTGGAAATGCATTGTTATAATATATATAATACTCTGATATGAATATATCATAGGCTTTATCAGAGTTTTGATTCAGGAATAGGCCATCCTAGTTAACACATGATAAAAGGTTATGAAAATGTTTAACTGAGGAGTCGTTTATTATTCTTGTTGTTACTTTTTTATTTTTTGAATATCATTTTTATTACATTTTTGTGAAATAATGAAAATGGGAAAGTGATCAGAGACATCTGTTTTAATTATTCGTGTTTTTTTTTTTATATTAAGGTAATTATTAGTGATGATTTGATCTACTGAAGTTTCACTTTTTCTAGGTATGCGCGTAGGTTTATTGATGACGGGATTGCAACTATTTTCATAGATGACATTGAAAAATTATCTAATATTTTTATTTGTGTCATAATCTAAAATAATGAGATTCAAGTCACCAACCAGATAAACAGATTTTTTTAAAACCGAATTATTTTTAGTTACACTTTTAACGTGATCTTCAAACACTTTAATTGATCCGTTTGGTGGTCTGTATAAAACATGGACGATAATGTTTTTTGAGGTTATATAAACTAGCTCAATTTTTGAGGTTATATTAACAATGACTCATAATCATTAGTGATTAAACTTAAATTTGACTTGATTTTATTATTTAAACAGTTATTGTGTTTTTAATAAAAATACACAATCACCCGCCTACCTAGCCTGATGATCTATTTTGAATCACTTTGTACTTTGGTAAATGGTAATTAAAATTGTTCAGTATATTTTTGTCATCGCACCATGTCTCGCTGAGACAAATAACTTGAAAATTAATATTAATTTTATATAAAAATTGTTTTAAAGAATCAAAATTTTTTTTGAAGACTTCTAATATTAATATGAAGGATCGAGAACGAGTCGTTCTTCATTACTTCAATGATATTTTTTGAATTTAATTTATGATATAAAGGGTTAATATTTTTTATTTGATCATTATTATTATAAAAGTTAATACCATGATCAGAATCTTTTTTTAAAGGTGTTAATTTTTTAGTTAGTAATGAATTAAATTTAAAGATTTTTAAAGCTGAATCCTCCGCCATTTTAAATAAGAGCAATATAACAAAGAAAAATTAATAAAAATCAAAAAATATTAAAATCTTAATTCTTTGACAACCAACTTATCGTAAATGACAATAGAATATTTATCTTAAATTATATGATTTTTACTTTCTTCAAAAAAGTCTTTTTCGAATTGCCGCAGTTTCGATTGAATAATCTTCGTTGATGTAAATTCCCAATCTTTTTAGTTTGTTTTCATTCTTTAAAACTTCAACCTTATCTTTATAGTTTAGTAATTTTGTTACAATAGTTCTTGGTTTTTTTAGATCTAATTTCCCTGTTCCATGAGCTCTTTCAATAACTACTCCTTTTAGATTAGGCTCATTATCTTACAAATTAATAATATTTTTTTTTCCAAATCATTCCAGCTTTCAGAGTTATTTTCTACAATTCCTTCAAAACGAAGATTATTTCTTCGTTGACGATCTTCAAGTTGGCGTATCTTATTTTTATCTTCTTCTCCTAGGCTTGACATTAAAATCATTTTTTTTTTCCAAATCTTTTACTTTTTTGACGTTGTAATCTTGCGAAAACGTAACACTTGCTTCAATGCCTTGTTGTGTTTTTTCAAAATGTAATATTTTATTGTTTTTTAAAAGTTCGACTTTTCTGCCTTCATTTTTTTTTTTTAATGCTTCATATAAATGTTGTAAAGACGAAACTTCTTTTTGTAAAACGTCAATTCGATTGTTAATTAGTTTAAAGTTTCCGCTAATCAACTTGGTTATATCTTTTTGCTGTTTTAAAAAGATTTCTTGGAATATTTCCCGTACAAGCTTTATTGATATTTCTGAATCTTTACTTGAATTCATTACACAGGTCCACAAAAAATTTATTGCATTAAATTTGACACTTGTTCTTACATAATTTTGATACGCTGAATTCAAATCTGGTGTACAATACAGATTTGAAACTCATTTGGAAGTGCTGGGATATATTTTTTACAATAAAAGTTGTTTACCAAACTAAAACAAAAGCAAAAAGCAGATGAAAATAAATGTGAACTGTTTATAATAAACATTTTATAAATATCGTCCTATAAATAAAGTCCTAGCAAAATTATCAACTTTTTATTGATTAATAACAAAATCATGCTTTACTTTATTTTTAAAAAAGATTGCAGATTAAAATAATTAATTAAAACTATTTAATCAGGAAGAAACTTTTGCTTGTTGCTCTTTCTTTTATAAACTTTTCCTGAGCCTTCTCGCTTGATGCCCCAACAGTAGTCTGCCATCATATGTATGTCCCATCGTCCTTAGTAACGATCTTCGATTGTCTTACAATCTTGATGGAATCGCTCTCCTTGCTCTTCACTCACATCTCCAAGATTTTCAGAAAACTGGTCAAGATGACTATTTATATAATGAAGTTTTATACTCATTTTGCATCCAAGATCACAAAAGGTTTCCAACACTTCATCAACTAAATCTGCATAGTTTTCTGCTTTTTTATTTCCAAGAAAGTTTTTTACAACAACCACAAACAACAACCAAGCCGTTTTCTCTCTATGATATTTATTGTTTTAATGAATTCTTTATCTTTTATAAGATAGCAAATTTGTGGCCCATTAAAAACTCCTGCTTTTTTTCTCTATTGACAAACCTGGTAATGATGTAACTATATACTAAAAGCAATCACTATCAGTTTTCAGTGCTTTAACAAATTATTTCATGAGTCCAAGTTTAAAATGGAGTGGTGGAAAAACTATTTTATTTTGACTAACAATGGGTTCATTCACAATATTTTGCGTGCCCATTGTGAGAGTCTTGCAAATGAGCCATTCTTTTTGTATCCAGTGTTGATTTCTTGCTCTATCCCACATACAGAGATAACATCGAAACTTTGTAAAACCCTTCTGCTGACCAAGTAGAAAGTTAACCATTTTTAGATCTACATAAATAACCCAGTTATTTTTGTGATATTTAATCAAGTTAAGCACCATTTTAATGTTATCGTAAGTTTCTCGCAAATAAACAGAATGACCAATTGGTACAAAACCAAAAATATTTCCATTATGCAATATGACGCATTTGAGGCTTCGCTTTGAGCTATCGATAAAAAGTCTCCATTCTGTTGGATTATATACAGAAATACCTAAATGTAATAGGACACCTAAAATATCATGAAAGTAAACAAATACATTGACTTCTAAAAAAAGTTAAGAAAGTTTTTATCTCTTGTTCTAAATTAAGAAACTTTTGCAAAACTATCAAGTAGGTTTTTTTCCTTTAAACGTGATGCTAATACTTCTGCTGCTTGATTAGAAAGTCCTAAATCACAAATTAAGTCATTCAGTTCTATCTGACTAAAACACTGAGGCAAATTGAATTATTTAGCATTAGATAAGAAGTCTTCCAAATCTGGTAAAAATTCTTCTCTTTCTGTAGCAGACATACTTTCCTCGTCTTCTGACAAAAATAAACCTTTAAAAATTGGAAATAGAATCTCTTTAGAATGTTGAACTGGCCTAATAGCAGAAAGAATGTTGGGATAAGACAAAAATAGCAGTTGTCAATGTGGTTTGGTGGTTCCCTCCAAACCATGGGGACTCCAAAAGGTAAATTCTTTCTTTTTCCTTTTGTCCAATCTCGAAGACTTTCTTCACAAACATGGCGCACAGTACGTGGAGCCCACTTTTTGACTTGGTCGACAAGTTTAATATCAAAATATGATTTATATGCTAGTTTTACAAAATTAGTAGTTTCGTCTTTGTCGAACAAGTATATAGCAACCACAGATATAACAGAATGAGTTAGGATTATGTTTGCACTTATGTCGATTTGAAGAAGCCATCATATTATATAAAAGATCTAATAAAAACAATGACATGATTACATTTTTTTATAACTATTGAATAAAAATACCTATGAAAAACATAGTTTTTAAAAAATAAATAAATTGGTTATTGCAAAAAAACTAGAGCTTGCCAACAAAAACGGACCTTATATTTGGATTCAGCGTTTAAAAATACATAAAAATCAGTTTAAATATCTCATGCAACAGAAAAAAAGTTTTTTTTTGTAGACCTGTGTTAACAACAAATAAATGCAAAATAACTAATTGTAAAGTATCCGTAAGTAAGACGTAAAGTATATTTTTCTACAAATTTAAAAACACGTTTGATCACTCTAAATGATCTAAATAAATATAAAATATAATCTTAATTAACAAAAAAACAACAAAAAAAACAAAAACAAAAAAAATATTGAGATTTCAAATTATATACACCGAAACAAAATAAATCTATTTATCCGTCTTTTGAACAATAAGGTAACCTTTGAAATTATTAATTCGGAGAAACAAGTTGAGCGCGGTGCTACCAAGGACGTGGTGGAGATCGAACTCCGAACTTCTCGCTTCTGAGGCGAGCGCTCTACCACTACACTACTACCGCGTTAATGCTATAAGTATTATAGACACACATAGACCACACTGGTGTATCCCATAGATGAGAGTGATACACATATTGTCAATATGCAGTTGCCGTGTATGACCCACAGTAGAATTTCTTGTCGGGATATTCTTTATTTTTTGTGGTGTTTATATGAATAAACTTTAATAGTTTATATAAATGCATACTATAGTAGATAAATAATGTTCATTATGTTAGCTGCAATCTTGTTTTTTTTGGTGTTCATACTTTATCTTTTTTTCACTTATTTTAAACTTAAAATGGTTGTTAAACAAAACAAGTCAAAAAAATTGTTCTTTAAGACGCGCTAAGCGATAAAACTAAATTCTTTTTGCCCTACCCATGTATTTATATACTTTTATAAGTTTAATTTTGTAAACTTTTCTCAACGGTAAAACACATAATAATGATAAATTTTAACTTTTAAACAAATGAAACTTCAAAAATTTAAAACTAATTATAGACTTAATTCATGTTTCAGCAAATAGTTATTCAGAAACTGATAACTTTTATGTATTAAGTTTAAAACTCTCTGTATCCTTTATTACAACAACAAATTACTGCTAGACATTCTTTTCACAAAAATAATTAGTTTTACTTGAAGAAATCATGACAAAAGTCGAGACGTTATCATCGAAGTGTTAAAAGCTTGCTGTGATAACTCGTTGTAAGTGTTTTATTTTAATCTTTCCGGTTTCTGAGTAAACAACGTTTATACTTAAATTTTGCTATTGAACTTATATCTCAGTTTAAAATAAAAAAACTTTTACAAAATCAACGTTAATATGAGTATAAATCATGACGATCGTCCTCGGGTTGTCGAAATAACCAACCAGTACGAGGGCATCAACGTTATATCGTGCGAGGGTTACCTTTACATGCAGACTGATAGCATATGGCGACCAAACGTATTAAGAATAAAACGCAGATACTTTACTCTTCGAAAAGAAATTTTGTTTATCACTAAAAAACGAGGGGATTTGATTTTCGAAGATGGTTCTGATAAATACATTGAAATTAATTCAAATACAGGGTTATTTTCAGAAGAGAACGTGAAAGGAAAATATAAATATGGAATTAAAATCACTAATGGCACACAAAGTTTTTTTTTAAGGATGGCAACTGCAGAGTTCAGAAACATTTGGCTGTCTACACTTTTAACTGTGGTGACAAAAAAGTTTGTTAATCATACTCATTGCAAACCTTTTAACAGCTTTCGAGTGAAATATAAACCAAGCTTTAAAAGTTTTAGGCGAAAAAGCCAATGAAATCAATTGAAAAGTTTTTTTTTATTTTCTTTACACTTAATTACTTAACATCGAATTAGTCATGCTTCAACGATTTTATTTTTACAACTCAATTTCAAGTTTAACGTTGTCAAATACACAAAGATGAATTGTAATGTTAACGTACTCGTGCGTATTTTATTTGCTATTTCAAATATTTGTAAATAAAAACTTATAAGCTATGTATTTCATTGAATAACTGCTAATCCAATTTTTTTTCAAAATCCATCAAATCGATCGAAATTAAGAAAAACGGAGCCAAGAAAAATCTAGATAAACATGGTAACTAAACATTGTTCTTGTATTTATTTTTTTAAATTTAAAATTGAACCATCAAATGGAAGATAAAGATACATCCAAAAAATAAAAATGGAGATAATTAAAAAAAACTTTGTAACTTTTAACTTCCAAATTATAGGTTTATTTGGCATCTATTGTAATGAAGAAAATACAATATCTGGTTGATTTACTATTAGAAATATTCATTTATATATGTATATATGAGTGTATTGGATTTATTTCCTTTTCCCAATTTATCATTTACTATTTTCAAAATAATTTAAATAAATAGCCAATATAATTA
Source organism: Hydra vulgaris (assembly GCF_038396675.1). Lineage (NCBI taxonomy): Eukaryota > Metazoa > Cnidaria > Hydrozoa > Anthoathecata > Hydridae > Hydra > Hydra vulgaris. Next base: position 37,347,071 of record NC_088923.1, read on the forward strand.
CAAAAGTTATTTATTTATTAGAAAAAAATAAATACATTATATTTTTCATCTACTTTTCACTTTCGGATCTTGTAGTTGCCAGGTCAGAATAATATTATAAAAATCTTTGAATTCGTCATGAATATATTGGATCGCTTTTTGTATGTCGTTCAATTTTCCTCATTTATAGGTATTTTAGTGACGTGTTTCATTGCCCCATATTTCATTAAAGATTCATGTTTCATTAAAGCTACATTTTTAGAGCAAAAATGCAGCTTCAATGAAACCATCGATAAATTTAGAACAAGTCAAGTTACTTTTATGACTTGAACTATATTTAAAGCTTCTATATTGCAAAATTTTGAATGTTATTGCTTTGTCTAATAAGTTACAGTTTTTCTTAAAACATCGCTGCCACGAGTTTTTAAAATGAAGTGTAGTGTTTGAAGTAATGAGTTTAACTGAAAAACCCTTACATTTTGCTGCCAAAATAAGACTATTATATTCATTAAGAACGTAAACTATATCCTTTCTCCTTATGAGTCTTTTAGCGATCCTAAAATTTCTGTCACACTGTAAAAACGAATGACAACGCACATGAAAGTATTGATATATTTAAACGGTTCATTACAACAGAAATGAGAATCAATCTCATAAGAGTTTTACTTCTATTTTGTCCCCGCAAGCATTGCTAAGAACGTCTTTGACAGAGGAATTCATGAGCTTTATCGTTTTCCACAATAAACTGCATACTTCATCCGGATCTCACTAAGTATCACCCTCATGGCCAGTATTGAAATCGGCTGATATCGTCAACTAATATAATGGTGAACACAAAACACATACAGCCATATTTTTCTTAAATAAAACATCTCATGAACTGGGCAGATCTTAGGAAACGGCAGATTTTGCATATCAAAACAATGGCTCCCACATCTTCTCTGTTCTGACACAATGCCAAAATATGTATCGTTTTTTCCACAACTGCTAATCTCTTCGCATTCTCATTCGAGTTTCGAGATTTTTGTTAATCGAGCAAATGTCTACTTGTGGTCAGCCATATCTGCAGCCATAATTATCAGTAAAATATTTTTTAAAATAGTTGTATTTACGCATTCGTATTGGGGGTGTTTTTAAAAAGAGTTCATGTATTATTTTGACATTTAGGTTCCCTTTTAAATATTGTGTATATTTGATGCTATAATGAGATTGTTTAGGAGGAAACGACCGAAGGTGTTCATCAACGACCTTAATTGCTTCGTTTGATAAAACATTATCATTAAGAAATTTGTTTCCTTCTTCCAACTAGCTGTTTTTATGACCCCATAAATCTATGCAAAGTAAAAGGTTTTTGTTCCTTTCTTCAAACTAAAAGTTAAGCTCTACGCCTAAAGAATGTTAAAATGTAGAAAAGTGAATGTGTCAAAAAGTGTTCTTTATTCCCTCCCTATAAGTGGTGGTTCAATTATAATTGATAAAGTTTTTAAAAAATTTTATATTTTGATATTTCTTAGTACTTAAATATTTTTTGATCATATTTCTTTCACGAAAATTTTTTTATTTAATAAACGTTTCATTCCAAAGATATTTTAAAATAATATTTCAAAATGACCAAAACTTTTGCATTAGTTCAATAATGCAGCAGCCAGTTTAGCTTCTTGCGCATTCACGCAAAATTATGGTATTTAAACTAATGGGGCATGCGTTGATTTGTCTTGACTAATAACATTCACGCCTCTTTGCACTTACGCCTTTTAGCTCTTAGTACTTAAGCTCTTAACGTCTCTGCGTTTTTGGAATATTTGGATTGTTGTGTTTTATGTTAAGCATCTTGAAATATATGTGTAATAATCGCAGTTTTAATCTAAAGATAATACCTACCCCACAGTATCTTTTTAAAAACGTCGATCATTTCATTAGAAAGCAAACTACTAAATCTGAAATACGAGGAGAAAATGCTTTCTGCTTCCGATGACGTTACTTAAATTCTGTGGATGTCTCATTCAAATTTCGAACTTGAACTTGAGGTTTTACGCTTCATTTTCTTGTAACTTATCGGTGAAAGTCTTGACTTTTTGCTACTGATTGATTTCGATTCAAAGTTTCTTGAATTGTTTCAAAAAAAGATGTTGGGTTTGATAGTTCTCCCTGTTTGCCTTTATTGAGATTATATGATTTTAGTTTTAGACTTTTTTTGCTTCATGCCCCCTTCCTTACCAATGATGAATATGTGGCCTGAGCCGGCTTCAAACCACGGACATCCAGTTCTAAAACAGGAACTCTAATCAATAAACCATAACTGCTTAAATTAAAAGATAATATTATAAAATTCACTGCCAACTTGATTATCACAATGCAAATTTTTTTGTGACATCCCATTAGTGTATCATTTAATAATTTTTCTAACCCTTTCATTTTCAAAACAACAACCCTAGAAATATTGTAAAAAACAGCGTAGAAAAAAAAATTGATTATTTTACAAGTTAAAAAACTATTATTTCCAAAAACTTTGTCAGAATTCCGTTGAAGTTTCTCAATTTCTCTTGAAATTCTAAACTCTGAAAAATCCAGAAAAATTCTCCAAGACTTAGTTATTATTAGATTCATTGGTTATCGTCATATTTTTTTTTTTTTTTACTATTTGTATTTTCACAACTATATATGAGTTACAATTTTTTCACATCGTAATATAAGCAAAATATACTTCCGTTACAAAAGATTATATTTAACCAAATACTGCTAAAATATATTTAACAGAAAAATAGCACTCAGTTAAAAAAGAAGAAACAATTGAAAAAAATAAATTTAGGAAGCATTAGTTGAATATATTATTAAGGACTTGTTAAGATAGATTATATTGTTATAGGAAACTCGTGGAAGACTGAATAAGTCTTTGAATAATCGTTGAGAACCTTGGGGTATTACGCACGATACACATAAACATTGTGATTCTTATGCACAAATATTTTAAATATTATTGTGATAGAATTTTTTTTTTATTTTCTAGTTTTATTATGATTTGTATGTGTGTATTTTATTTTATTTTTTTTAATTTTAATGTTTTTTAGATATAAATATAAATCCGAGTTTTCTCACATTGAAGATTGTTTAAGTTTAAATTTTGATTTATCATGTGAACTAGAACAATTCTATGTAATTATCTATATTAAGAACAAGATTTTTAAGTTTTGACTTTAAAGAAAATATATTGTCAGGAAGAGTAATTAAGGTGTATTTCGGAATTAATTTGTTATATAAATAAGGGCCGCAAGAAGAGATAAAGAATTAAGAGTTTTTTGTTTTTTTCGGGATACGATAAAGTTACCAGTTGCTCTAGTGTTAAACTTATTGGTATTTGAATGAAAGAAGTTTTCTGTGAATCGTGAAGGTACTAATCCCTATTTATATTTTAGCATAATTAGTGTATTAGCATAGATATTGATTTGATAAATGTTTAGCGCTTTCATTTCTTTTAATAGAAGTTTAGCGTGTGTATGTTTGTTTTTATGAAATATAATTCTAGAAGCATGTTTCTTCCGTCGATAAAGAGACATTAATTTTGTCTTGTGTGTGCTTCCCCAAGCAGTGTTGGCGTATGTAAGATGACTATGTATAATCAAAAAGTAAAGAATATTTAAGTTTCTTTGTGATAAAAATGGCCTAGCTTTGAAAAGTAAACCAAGATTTTTAGATATTTGAGTGTTGATGGCCTTTTATAATAATAGACAACAATGTGTCGATTATGACACATTGTTGTCTATTATTTAAGTAAATGGTGAACCATTTAATAGTTTTGTTTTTTATACCATATTTTTTCATTTTTTAAATAAGAGTTTTATGGTTGACCGTATCGAAAGCTTTTGTAAGGTCATAAAGACTCCCAATACAAACTGTCCTTTATCAAAAGATGAGCTGATGTTGTTCATGAGGTCTATGACTGCATGTTCCGTGGAATGATTCGTTAGAAAACCGTACTGATATTCACTTAAAATTTTGTTTTCTGTTACATATTTATAGAGTCTATTGTAGATTATTCGTTCAAGAAGCTTGGATAATACTGGAAGAATTAAGATAGGTCTGTAATTGGTTAGTGATGCCGTGTCGCCAGTTTTAAATATTGGTAAAATTTTCGCTATCTTTAATTTTTCTGGGACAACTCCTGTTCGAATTGATGAGTTAAAAATATTGAAAAGAGGATCTTTTATAAAGGGTAAGATATCTATTACTACATTGCTGGAAATATCATCAATATCAGGAGCTTTGTTTTTTTTTAGAGATTTTTTTGCTTCTTTGAACTCCTCTTACTTTAGATCATTATTAGGAATGCAATCTAGTATGGTCAGTAAAACAGTTATTAAATGAATTGTTTGAATTATTTATTTGTGATGTTAGGTTCGGGCCAACATTTACAAAAAAATTGTTAAATTTTTCGGAGATTTCTTTATCTGTTTACTCAAATCCATTTACTTTAATTCTGGAGGTTAAAGTTTCTGATTTTAATTTAGTTTTACCAATAATTTCGTTCATAATGTCCCATGTTTTTTTAATACTATCACTATGTTTTTGTAATTGATTGGAAAAATACACCTTTTTAGATTTTTTAAAATTTTTTCAAAAAGATTTTTGTATTGTTTATAAATCATTTTTTTGGTTCCTATTTTTTAAATGCCTATTGTGTAATTTTTGTTTTTTCTTAGAAGATTTTTTTATTCATTTTGTAATCCATGGACATTTCAAATATTTAATTTTTATTTCTTTTTCTGTAAGTGGAAAGTGCTTATTGTATTGTTCAAGAAAAATGTTTATAAATTTGTTATAGGCAGTATTTGTAAGCCCTTGGTTACATTGAACATAAATAGTAGACCAATTTGTTTTCAATAAAGATTCTTTAAATTTGCAAAGAGAAGACTCGTTAATTTTTCTTTTATATGTTTTAATTTTTGAATTGTTTAATGAGGTTGAGTAGTGTGCAAGTGGAAAAAAAATCGGGAAATGATCTGATATGCCTATTTTAAAAATTCCTGTTTTATGAGATGCATCTAGAAATGAGTTTGTTAGTATATTATCTAAGGCAGTAATTGAAGTTGAAGTGACTCGTGTGGGTTTATTTATTAATGGGAGTATACCGTGCTGAAATAAATTATCAAAGGAGGTTTTAGTATTGGTGTGTTCTTTATATTTTAAAGAATCTATGTTCAAGTCTCTTATGCAAAATAATTTTTTTTTTCACTGTTGGTTTTAATAAAAATTTGATTCAAATAGTTAGAAAATTAATTAAAATTGCTGTCAGGTGGTCTGTAGAAAGTAGTTATTAGAATCTGTTGCTTTTTGTGAATAAATATTTCAATTAATTGTCAGGTTTCAATTTAGTCAGGCCAGGTTTCAATTTAATGTCAGGTCAGGTTTGAATTTAATGTCAGGTCAGGTTATCCTGCTACTGGTTACATGTAACTAGTGGGGCTCTTGGTTGAGTAAAGGCTAGAGATGGTATCTCGATAAAAATACTCATCTGGGGCAGATGTTAAATGCATCCGGCTACTGTCTTGTAGAAGACTCCTAGGCAAAGACTTAAGGGGCAAACAGATTCTATCTATTGACCAGCCTCGACCCCTTCTTCATCTATTAGGCTGGCGCAGATGTGTTTTTAATACATTGTTTCCAGTTTAGGATGTTGAATGCTGGATCTTCTTGACTCAATGCATGGGTTTTGCTTGTGTCTCTGTTTTAATGACTATGCAACTCATTCTGTTATCTCCTATTGAGGGTACAGCTCTAAAACTCAGTTTTATGGTTCTGAGGCCGGCTGGTAGTCAGGTTTCCCGAACTCTGTGATAGCTCTCAGAGAGGCTGATTCCATAACAGCTGAAAAATATCAAAGTATTAACAGTGCCATGTTGCGCATGGATGGTGTCCCTGTTTGTACTTTTGGTGTGCATTGCGGAGGCCACATTTGGAGCCCTTTGTTACGGCTAAGGGTTTATTAATAGTAATGAGGCAATTGCTTGGGATATTAAACAGTGTTCTGTGTACTATCTATGCTTTGAGTCAAGTTCTTCAACAAATTTAAAAATGTATAAAGTACCAAAAACTATAAAACACAAAAAACCATCATCATCACCAAGTTCTGTAAACCTACCATTCACTAATACTCGTGGTCTCCAAAGTAACTTTTCTTCTGTTAAGTCTAATCTCTTGCAGAGTTCACCAAACCTACTTGCTCTATGTGAGACTAATTTGAGTTCAGCTGTCTCATCTTGCGATCTTAGTGTTGATGGTTATCTTCCTTTAATTCGTAAAGACTCCAATAGTAACATGCTTGGCCTGGGCATTTAAATTAGTAAGAATTCACCCATTTGTTGGAAAACTAGGTTTGAATCCGCAGACTATTCTTTCATGTGCTTTCGTCTAGCACCACTTCACTCTATCGCCTTTCTCTTTGTTCTATATTGCACTCCTTCATCTAAAGACTGCATTCTTTTTGATGTTATTTTTTGATCATATTGACCAAACCCTCTCTCTTTATCCATCAGCTAATTTAGCTGTTGTCGGTGACTTTAATGCTCACCACTCTGAATGGCTTGGCTCTAGTGTCACTGATTCTGCAAGCATTAAAGCCCGAAATTTTTGCCTTTCTCAATCCCTCACTCAAATAGTCAACTTTCCAACTCGCTTTCCAGACAACCCGAATCATTTACTTTCTCTACTCGACTTATGTCTTGTTTCTGATCCTAGTCAGTGCTCAGTTTCTCCACATTGACTCTTAGGTGCTACAGATCACAGATTGATCTCTCTAAAACTAATATATTATTCTTTTTCATCACCTGAACCCCCCTATTATGGTACCTCTTACAACTACCTTAAAGCTGACTGGGATTCTTTCCGTGATATTCTTCGTGATGGTCCCTTGGGTAGAAATCTTTCGTCTTCCTGTAGACAAATGTGCTTCTTACATAACTTCGTGGATTCAGGCTGGCATGGAATCTTTGTTCCCTCTCGACAATTCCAGGTCAAGCCTCACTCTCCTCCATGGTTTTCCTCACACTATGCTACTGCGATTGCCAATCGAAACCGTTACTTCCATTTATATCAGCATAACAATTTTACAGAAAACAGAGGACTGTTTATTACTGCTAGAAACCATTGTAAAAAGGTTTTGTCTAACGCCAAAGTCCGCTATTCTTAGGTCATGAAATCTCGCATCTCATCTCGAAAATTAAGCTCTTGTGACTTCTGCAGAATCTTTATTAGTATCAATAATATAGGCAAATCTTTAATTCCACCTCTCTTGTATGGTTCAGACTTTGTCACCTCACCTAAAGACAAAGCTGAATTGTTTGCTAAAAACTTTTCATCAATATTATCTCTTAATTTCACTAGTTGCGTTCTACCTGATATTACCGTTAAACAGGTTGATCCATAGCTTAACATTCTTATCACTCCAGCTTCTGTATTTAAAGTGATTTCCTGCTTAGACTCTTCTACAGCTTGTGGCCCGGACAACATACCTGTTATTGTCTTGCAGATGTGTTCTCCGCAGCTGTCGTCTATACTCTAAAAACTATTCAACAAGCGCTTATCAGAGTCTTGTTTTCCAGCCTGCTGGAAAGCGGCATCTGTTATCCCTATTTTCAAAAATTCTGGAGAGTAATCTGAGTTGTCTAACTACCGTCCCATTAGTCTTCTTCCTATCATAAGCAAGGTTTTTGAATCTTTAATTAACAAACACTTAATTTCTCATCTTGAATCTAATAACTTACTTTCTGACCATCAATTTGGATTTCGATCAGCACTCTTCTTCTTATTTTGTAACTTCAGGGGTTCCTCAAGGTTCTATCCTTGGCTTTATACTCGTTTTAATTTACATTAACGATCTTCCAGATATTCTCACATCTAAGGTGGCATTATTTGCTGACGATACTATCATTTATTCTTGTTGTAATAAGAACTCAGCACTCTCTGATTGCTTGGAGGGGGCATTTGAGCTTGAAAAGGATCTCACTTCTGCTACAGCATGGGGCTCACAGTGGCTGGTGAACTTTAATTCAGATAAAACTCAATTTTTTTCAGCCAATCGTTATCGCAATAAGTTAGATCTTCCTTTATTTATGAACGGTGATGTACTCGATGAGTCATCTACTCTTCATCTTCTAGGATTAACTCTTACTTCCGATCTTTGTTGGAAACCATATATCAAACCAGTTGCAAAATTAGCATCTGCTAAGGTTGCATCTTTTTATCGAGGTCGACACTGTCTTACTTCGGATTCTATTCTCTATCTCTATAAATCTCAAATTCGGTCTTGTGTGGAATACTGTTGCTATATCTGGGGCGGATCTTCTAATGATGCTTTTTCTCTTTTAGACAAGAAGCTAAAACGCATTGTAAAAATAGTTGGACCTGCTATTGCAGGCAACCTCCAACCATTATCACATCGTCATAATGTTGCTACTCTTTCTCTTTTCTACAAATACTATAGTGGGCACTGCTCTAAAAAGCTAGCGTCTCTTGTGCCATTTACTAAAATTCATTCTCATGTTACTAGTCATTCAATTAACTCTCATTTTTTTTCTGTTACTGTTCCTAAGTGCTCCAAAAACGCTTATTCATCTAGTTTTTTTCCTCGAACATCAACTCTTTGGAATTCACTTCCTTCATCTTTCTTTCCTGATTCATATAATTTGCAATCCTTTAAGTTGTTCGTCAATCGTTATCTTGCTCTACATTCTTGATCTTTTCTTTTCCAGTAACTTCCAACTTTAATTAGTGGTTGCTTGCAGCCTTGTTGGAAGCGAAGATGTTTAAAAAAAATAAAATAAAATTGTAATAGCCTCACAGTCCGCATCAGAAAATGAAAGGCAGTTTCTAATCTTTTTTTCTAAATCATTCCGAATATACACTATAATTCCTCTTCCTCTCTTAAGTATTTTATTTTCAAAAGAAATTATTTTGTAATTAGAAATATGAAATTTTGAATTTGTTTGTGAAAATTCGTCAGTACACCATGTTTCCGTAAGACAAACCATGCTGAATAATTAATTACATTCTAAAAGGAAATTTTTTAATTTGTCAATATTTGTGTTAATACTTCTTATGTTTATGTGTATGATCGAAAAATCTTCATAACATGATTTAAATTGGGTTTTAAAAGTATCAATATCAAAATATTCTGTATTACAACATTTTACGTTAGATATTTTTTTATCCGCATGATAAAAGTTATGAGGTTATATACTATTTGTGGTTTTAAAATTATCGGAGTAATGGGTTTGGGTTGGGTTACTATGGGAATGGGTTTCAAAGTCAATTGATTTAAAAGCTATTATGACAGTTTAATAACTTTTTAATTACAAAAATTGCAGCTTCACATCTCGCCGATTTCCTTATTTACAAAATTCTTCAATGAATATTTTGTCATATTTAATAATAGCGTATTTACCTTTTTTGCAAGATCTTTTAACATCTTACCATAGCTTTTTCTTTATTTCTAACGTTTTATTGTATTTTCCTTGATAGTGACTCATTAAGTCAGACTCGTTAAGTTAGTGTATTTCTAGTTTAAGAAATATAGCCTCCTCTCCTCAACCGACCCTGCGAAATTGTAGTTTGTGTAATAACAATATTCTCTCTCTTAACTAACTAAGAAACGTTTAGTAGAATCAACAATAAAAAAGTTGCGATTGCTTAAGTGGGATGTCGGTATAATTTTATAATAGTCGGTTATTTTATTAATAGTCTGTTATTTTTATTAATAGTCGGTTATTTTTATTAATAGTCGGTTATTGTATAATTTGTAGAATAGTAAACATCATTGTTCTCTTTCCTCCCATGTATCAACCTGTAACATAGCACAAGTATATTGTACAATGTATATGTACAATGTATATGCACATGTATATTGTACATGTATATGTACAACCTGTAACTCCCATGTATCAACATGTAACATAGCACATGTATAGCAATTATATTTATATGTGCTATGTTATTATTTTCCTTTAGTACTCTAATATATGTGCAATGCAACTTCTTAAAATATACATCATGAATCTAAATCATTAATATTCTACAAATTAAAACACATAGGCGAGAAGCAAAAGTTCTCCAAGAGTTCTCTCGCAATATTTGCATGTGAAATGCAGTGGTCAGGACTTGTCTAAATAAATGACAGATATGCAAAGTGTGTACAGGTATGTTCTGTAGTAAGTGTGTCCTCGTAGTACGTAAAGTAAGTAAAGTAAAACTCATATTTTTCAAAAATTTCTTCCACAAAATACTTTTTCAATATCATATCTATAATTTTTGTGCCAGTACAACCACAACCAGCGTTAGTAACTGCACTATTTCATCCTCTGTGTCTTCTGAACCTAAACCAACAACATCTACACCAGAATGGGACGCATAAAATCAGCTAAAGATAACTCTATTTCGCCGTTTAAAAATGTTTAAAATTTATAACAATATAAAAAAAGTATACAATTGGCTGGAGCAAGAAGAAGGCATGAATTAGCCTTATCACCGAGCCCCAATAGTAACGCTTCTTTATATCCGTATCATATAAGTAACAGCATTTAAAAAAAAAAAAAAATCAATTTTAGGATGTTAAAAAACAAAATAAGAAACAATAGTTGAAAGAAAAAAATAGTTGAAAAAAAAAAATGATTAAAATATAGTAGGGGAGACCGGGGCTAATTGGCTCGGTTTTTACTCCATGAGCTCTGTAGCCCTAACAGTACATTTTTTTGGGGCCTTTCCGGGCCCTCATATTTATAAAAATGATTATTAATGCACTATACAGTGCAAAATTAATAGAAATTTTTTAAAATAAATTTTTGCAACAATTTTATCCCAAAATTTAATATTACTTTTAGCTGGTACCAAATATTAGTCCGTATAAAAGCCAAACAGTAGCCCACCTTTTATCTGTGGAAAAAAAAACTAAAAAAATTTTTTTTTTAATTTTTTTGTAAGAATAAATATTTTCAATATTGTTAAAAATTAAAAAAAAAAAATTTTATAAAAATAAATATTTTTTTCCATAGTAAATGCTATGAGCCAACTTACCCCGTGAAAAATTTGTCAACTTACCCCGAAAGCTTTTTTTAATAAACAGTCTATAGATCCTGAAAAACGGCAACTTTGAAAAAAAAGTCTGACTGGATATACTAAACCAATTGTGACTGGAACTTTTACAATAATTTTTTTTCATACGACTTAATATTTTCTTTGTAAAGTTAAAAGGAAGCGATGTTCTAAAAGTTACGTTTTTGTCCAAAAAACGCATAAATCTCAATATCTCCCATGCGCATGCGCGAATCCTGACAATACTACAGTGAATGATGAAATGGTCAATAAGGAAGTTTCTGAGTAATTTTTGTCACTTTCTGATGAAAGGCTCTAAAGATAAACGCAGTTCGTCAACTTACCCCTGCGGCCAACTAGCCCCGGTCTCCCCTAATAAAAATGACGAATATTTTTTAGAATATAAACTGAACGTAAGAACCGTTTTTAGAAATTTTTTTAGTTTTTTAGAAATTTTTTTTAATTTATAAACTGAACGTAGAACCGCTTTTAGTTTATAAACTGAACGTAATTCGAAATTAAAATAATAAAATTTCTGTTGCAATATCATAAATATATTAAAATAAGTTGTAGGTAACTTCAGAAGTAAATATTTTTAATGAAAGTCTGATAAAGACATTGAAATTTTTAATACTGATTTTATATTCTATGTTAAGTGATTTTTAAGTTTATGGTGCTAAATTATTTTAATAACTTCTAAAAGTGACAGACAAAATTTACTATATTAAAAGCCGTAAGTAGTAAATAACGTCTCAATTTAGATTTGAATTGCGGAAATGTTGTTTCTTTAATATTAACAATAAGCTAAAAATTTTTCGCGGTACTGAATAGAATGAGAACATAACTTTAGATTATATTTTTAGAGTAACAAAAATATTTTCTGAAAACTTGGTGAGGTATTTATGGCTTACTTCTAAGCGTAAACATAAATATAATCATAAGAGTTCATCGTTTCAAACCTAGGAAAGATGCATTAAGCAGCCTTGTTTAGTAGAATTAACTGACGACGCAAATAAAATAGAAATTTAGAAAGCTGCTAGAAAGCTTAAAAATTAAATATTTTTAAAAAATTAGACATTAATCTGGATCAAACTGAGATCGAAAGAAAACAAACAAATTAACTAGTTCTTGACAGAAACGAATGCAACAGAAAACTTGCTGCAGATGGAACTATCAACAAGCCTTTTCGATATGGTATTCGAGGAGTAAAGCTTGCAAAATCTACATCAAATTAGTAAAAAATCGGGGCCTTGGTCCCGGCCCCGGCTCCGGCCTAAAAATAGATTTTTTGCAAACCCGGCCCCGGCAAAGTTATTAGGTTTAGCAGGGTTTGATTGCCGTGGCTAGAAAAAAAATTTATAATACTTAATATATTATAATATTATGCTTACATTTACTATTTATTAAATACTGGCATACATTTATATTTTTTTAAACTATAATATTCCAACAAGATTGCAAGCAACCATTTTTAAGTTATGAGTTACTTTAAAATAGGGAATAAGTTAAAATACTAGGAAACGCATAAAGGAAGACTTAAAAAGGAAAATATATAGTAAGAGCTATAAATTTTTTTTTAATTTTTTAAGTTAAAAAGCTGGATTATAAAAGTTTTTATAGCATGAAGGGACAGATACAGTAAAATTAATATTTTACTGTATCTGTCCCTTCCTTTATAATTTGAATCTTGTCCCTTTATAATTTGAATAAATAGCCAAGCAAGAATGAATTTTGGTTTATCGTTATAGAGATGATAGCTCGTTTAAGTATTGGTTATGCATGACGAATGCAATCATGGCCATAATAAACAAATACAATCATGGCCATGATTGTAGAAAAAAGAAAGATATGAAACTATCCTACAGTCGGAGAGTGGCTCAAGCTTGGCAGATAAAGCAGGTATGATTTCATTTACAATGTGTTTTTAGACTTTATCTGAGAGTAAGAGGGTTATTATTCTTCAATATAAGAGAACTAACAATATTGCAAAATTTTTTTGCAGCAAATAAATGATTTTTATTGTCTAACAAAAGTTATGAATTTTAAGTCCCGAATTAAAATCCATAAGCCACTGCAAGCTTTAGACTGTTACAGAAGAGAGATCAAATTTAAAACTGGCTGCTTGTTCTAAGCAATTAAAAAGTAAAGATTTTTTGTGTTTTCTGGAGTTTTTGAAAAATTGGAGCCACTTATTTAGCACTTTTTATAAGTTTAGCAAAAATCGAAGAGAGTTCTGGAGAACACTTTTTTAAGACTATGATGTAAATATATTCTGGAGCACAAACTGTTAAAGTGATTAATTAAGAATTAACTTTAGCATTGAAAACCAGAGTGATTTGGATGTTTAACAATGGGCTAATCTGATTGACTGTCAGAAAGAGTATGGCCATTATATTCATGAGTCAAATTAGAGTAAGATTTTTTTTCCAAATGACTCTTCTTTATTCTGGGAAGAAGTAAAAAGATCAGACCCATGAATTAGAGATTAAATATTAAACTTACTTTAATTAATGCCACTGTTGAAGACTAACCAAAAGTCTCTAGAACCTAACATCTCAGACAAGATACAAGATTTAGTAAACTGAGAATAGAGCTTAACATCAAACTTGACTTTTTTACATTGGCTTCTTTTAATAAAAAAGGGACATTTTTTCTTAAGTGAGATGTTCTTGTAAAAAAGATGAAAAAAAAAAGAAAAGATTATTGTTTAATAAAGCAACTGCTAAAAATGGTGAAAAATGTGATGTAAAATGAGGCTTGACTTAAAATTGAAGAGAAGTAACTAAAGCTTCCAAACTTTTATTCCAGAAGAAATAAAAGCTTCCAAGATGCACTTTACGCATACATATTATGGATATAAACATATATGTTTGCTACTTAATTAGATGCTGGCATACAATATTCTTTCATTGTTATAGAAACTTTAGTATTTGTATGGTGTAGTAATTGCCAAAAAAGAAGATGATCAAATGGATGTGTGGTGTGACTCTAGAAAGACAAGAAATAGAGGCATAATCTTATACAGATTTGAACAAACGTTGTAACAAACAACGTTTGTTATAAAAGATTAAAGTTATTTAGGAATCAGCATGTAGAGAGGTAAAAGCTTCTGTAGAAAATGACAGTGGTAGAAGTAAGAAAATTTAAAGAGACTGCCTTAAATATTTGTATGAATGAGCTTTAGTTAAGAAAAAAAAATGCTTTAGATTGTTTATATTAGGAAACAGCATAAAAGAGGAAGGTTAAGGCCTAATGATAATGATGATGATGATGATGATGATAATGCTGATGATGATGATAATGATGATGATGATGATCATTATCATCATCAGGCTTTAGCCTTCCTCTTTATACTGTTGATGATGATGATAATGATGATGATGATGATGATGATGATGATGATGATGATGATGATGATGATGATGATAATAGTAATAATGATGATTATGATGATCATGTTGATCATAATGATATTTATATATGCATATATATACAAAATATAACATCAATTTTGAATAAAAAAAAATACTTAAGGATGTATAAATGTTTATGCAGCCCAGGTCACAAACCGGCCCCGGCCCCGGTGCAATCATTTGCCTTGTTGGTATACTAATGCAACGTTGGTATACAATAAGTTGATATAATATAAGATGAATTATTAATTGATATTGAAATTAGGCAAACACATTTTGTAAAATATGTGAAATATGGTAGAACAAATCATTAAAAAGAAATATTTCTAGTTATTCCTTGAACAGTATATGACAAAGAAACTTTTTTCAAAATTTTAATTTTGATGAACTTTTACCAATAGATCACTGTTTTGAGGTTTATTTCATTGGATCACAAAAAAACCTCCTGCACCTAGCACCTCACCACTTTTAACTTTTTTGATTTTTCACTTGATTTTGCTCCCAGTTCTTACTTCCTTATGCTTGACTTTGATTTTTAAAAGTGTCAATATATAATATTGTATATTGTATAGTTGTTCATATCATTCAAACAATTTTTGTTTATTTGCAGTATTAATTTGCAAGATCTGCTGTTTAGCAGATCTTGCAAATTAATACTGAATCTTTGGCAGAAGTTTAATTTTCCTGTTCTTTCCAAACAACAAGTGTCTGCTAATGTTGACAAACTTATCACATCATTTGAGAAACACAGAAAGCGACCAAATGCAGTATTTGAAGAAAATCTTGTTCATCTGTTCGATATAACAAAACCAGATGTAAAATTGGCTTTGTAGTGAGGACAAACAACTGTACAATGTACAAATTGAATCAGATGGCAGGGTGGGATATACAACTATGAAAGTGGCTCCTATGTCAACAATCCATCCATAAAAAAGGGCCAAAAGCACATCATAACCCTCAACAAACCAAGCGGTTATCTCCGTACCACTTTCCTGCGATAGTGAGGATTCTGAGGAAGGAAGCAGCAGTGGTGACTCGGAGGCAGTTCCAGGAGAATCTCCCAGAAAGCGTGAAACACGACAGTCAACTAAGTCTGCTGCCAAACTAGTGTCTAGTCACTCTTTGTCAACCAGAAAAACGTCACGGGTACTTCAAAGTCTGGCTGAGTATGGAGTTTGTGTCACACCATCACAGTCTGGAGTCTGGCGTCGAACAATCAGAGATGCAGAACAAGTTAAGAACGCCTCATGGAACTGATCTCTGAAGAGAAATTTTCTTTGCATTTTGATGGTAAGAAAATTGACAAGACTGAGTACCAAGTTGTGTGCTTGAAAAATGACAAAAGAACATTAAAACTTGGCATTTTGGTTTATGACAGTGGATCCTCTGCAAACATATATAAAGCGCTACAAGACCAACTTGATGATTACAATGCATAAAACAGTATTCAGATGATCATCTCTGACACAACAGCTGTTAATACTGGTGGCAAGAATGGAGTTGTAGTTAAGCTTCAGAAAACATTTCGAGACAAGGGATTCGATGAACCTCGGATGAATACATCGGCTGCCAACACCACATTCTTGATCTTATTCTACGACATGTGTTGGATTTCTTTTTTCTTGTACAGTCACAGTCGCCTAACATTAACTATAAATTTATTGATGAGATTATGGAGCATTATGATGATTTAAAAAATGTCTACAAGGGCACAGCAGTGGTAGCAGAGTATGAGAACCTTGGCTGGAGAGATGACTTTAAATTTCTTTTTCAGCTTTGTGAAGCATAAAAGTTTTACAAAAATGAGGAAAAATGGCCTCGCATCAAATGGCACAAGCTGCCATCACTGCAAAGTGCCAAGTGGAACTCAAGAGGCATTTTTGTGCTTATTGCATTTTTCATTCTTCCAAACTGGCGAGAACAGCTGAGGATAACTTGCGATTTCGTTGCAACTACATGGTCGCGGGCCTGGTTTTCAAACCAGCACTATGCAGAGGCGGTTTATGAAGACCTGCTGTCAGCAATATCCCAACTTAAGTGTTCCAAAGCTGTGAAATGCTTCTCTATCCACTGGGAGAAGGAACCATCAGTGCTTGATGTGCCTCGATCCAACATAGTAGCCGAGAGAGCTGTAAAGTTGATGGAGGACATTCGTTCTTCTTGCAGAACAAACAAATATCTTAACTGTAAATTTATTAATACTAATACACAAATCTGAAAGATTATTAACATCACTACAAATGCCGTAGGACAGTGTAGGTACTCATTCTCATGTATTTCTCATGTGTATTGTATATAAAGCTGACATATTATAATTAATAGCCTTTGGGCCGCTATGTGTTGTATGGGTAAATATGAAACTGTCTTAGGTGCGGGAATTTTTTTCAAGGTATGTTGAAATCAATGTCATTTCTGTGATTTATAGGCAAAAGTTCATTATTTAGAACCCCAGGCTAATTGATTTAAAATTTATCATATACCTATTGTACGGACAAGACAGACGGAATAATAGGGGAGGTGGAGTACGCATTAAGTCCATAAAAGCATCAGATCTTTAATTTTTCTAATAGTTGTTTACGTAACTAACAATAGCAATAAATAGTCATAAATTTTAAACAAAATATTTTTTGTTAAAATTTGAAATCTGTTATTGAACACTAAACTATTTTAAGATAAAAATAGAAAAAAAGATTAAAAGTTCACTTGATTTTTGAGAATTATTTAAGGAGGAGAGACGGGTAGGTAGATTTTTATTGAAAATTTTAAGTCGAAGCCTGAATAACAATGGGTTTTTTGTAAATTATCCTTATTTGACAACTGTATAAAATATCAAAATTTGCTTCATTAACTTTTAACTTTTTGCTTTTAACATTTAAAATTAAAACCAGAGTGAATGATGTTTTTCCATTTAAATTAATCCCAGACTAGTAGTAGTAATTACAAAGAATTTGTTTTATATTAGTGACCTATCACTAATATAAAACAAATTCTTAAATATTTAAAGAAAAAAAAATTAAAAATAATAAATTGATTTATATTAATTAATAAAAACATAAATGCATTAGATTATGTGCATTAGTATTTGGGTTCATCCATAAACGATGAGAAAAGAAAAGACCTCCATGTATATTCTTATGCAACAGTTTAAAGTTTTCAGTTGGATTTCAATAGGGTAAAAGGAAGGTGTCGCTTTTAAAAAGAAATGTCTAGATAAGAAGAAAAGGGGTAAAAATGTTGCTTTTAAGTTTTTTTGTTGTTGTTTTAAACTCTAACTTTTAATTAGCATTCTCAACTTTTTTTTATTTTATTTTGTACTGTTTAATTGGTCATGTTCTTTTTTATCTTTACAATGTCTTTAGTATGCACTTTTCATTCTAACTTTAATTTTTTGTGCTCTGATAAACTCTAGCTCCATTTCAGGAATTTTGAAACTTGCAGAGCAATTACAAGGTTAGAATTACAGATTGAAGAATTGAACAATGAGAACATTTAGAGTCAGAGCAAGTTGGATCTTCCTTGCATATAGTATTGTGTTTGCAGCAAAAAATATAAAATACCATGTCAATTTTATTATGTAATTTATTCTTTATAGAACATTCCTCAAACATTTGAGTAACTCTTTTCTATTATTTTTCAGTTCTCTGAACTATATATTGATTAGGCTGAATTTGAATATTGATATTCCCTTTTTTATAAAACTTTTCACTCTTCCCCAAACATTTGAGTAACCCTTTTCTATTCTTTTTCAATTCTCTGAAATATTGATTAGGCTGAATTTGAATATTTATATTCACTTTTTTATACTGCGCAACAACCTTAGTCAAATTAAACACTGTTCCAAAAAAAGGCTTCCTACCCAAACTTTCTGACCCAGAGAAACCTTGAGGAATGATTGTATGTACCAAGAGAATCAAAAAAATATTAAACTCAAAATCACTGATTGGCGTCCGAAAAGGAAAATTGCATTTAAAGTTTATGCTATAAATGAAAAGGTTCAAAGAAAATAAAATCAGTTGTATTAAAAAAAATTTCTGTATTAAGTCAAAGTAACTCTACATACATAAAAAACAATGCAATTAAATTCACTGTCAACAAAAAAAACGAAAAATCTTTTTAAATTTTTTTTCTTGAGTTAAGCGAACAAAGCTTTCGGAGTTTTGTAGCGCAACACAAACCTAAAAGTCGCGTAAAATTCTCGGAAAAGACATGTATATGTTTGTTTACATTTGTGTTTTTTAGATTTGTGTTTATTTAAAACAAAAGACATAGATTTTCATGACATTTTTAAGGACTCAAGAAGAAAACCGAAAATGTATCTGCTTTCTTTGTTTCAAAAAGGCTTCTATAGCACTGACTGACGATATGAAACACAGATCACAGGCTATTTTACAGAAACAAATTGATTTTCAAGACCCAAAAGTCCCTCTTGGTGTATGTGAGGCCTGTAGACCATCACTTAGAAGATATAAGGAAGGTCAGAAGGTCACTTTGCCAGAAATTCACAACTTTAATTCAATCAGTCTAAAAACACTGACCAGAACTTCAACCTGTGGTTGCAAGATTTGCTCAACTGCAAGACTATTTGGAAAAACTAAGCCTACTTTTCTTGAAAACTCATCCAACCCAGGACCAGCCAAGGTTACAAAAGCTTAAAATACTGTAGAGAAAAGATGTGGAAAATGCTTTTCAGTCATTGGCCGTGGTTTTGCTCATGTATGTATAAAGAGTACTCTACACAAGAACTTGGTTGAAGTCACATTAAAGGACAGACTTGCGGCTGAAACAGTTGCAGTGTCAGTCATTTCTTCATCTGAAGCATCTTTATATGGAACAATTCGTCTTAAACAAGCACAAGGAGGCAGTCCATTTCCAGTCCTTCAAGGTAAATAATGTCTATAATGTGATTAAGAAATATAATTGGTTTGTATAATAGTTGAGAATCTTGACAACATTTTTAATCTATTTGCAGGTTCATCACGATCTAGGTGCCTCTTTCCAGAAAAAAAAGTCCTTTGTGCTGAAGACTTAGCATAAGTACAAATGAACACGGGTCTTTCTAACTCTGGAGTGCAGAAATTGGTTTCAACCTTGAACAATGTGTCACAAACCTGCATTGTAGAAAAATTTTTTGCAACTAACTTTCAGTCTTTACTCACACTGAGGTTTTGTTTTCATCAGATAGCAAATCAGCAGAATCAAAAGTAGTTGCACATTGCATTAGTGCAAAGTCTCTTCTAGAAAAAACTCTACTCAAAAGAAACATTTCTTAAAACCACCTTGTGAAAGTGGGTATAGATGGGGGAGGAGGTTTTCTCAAAGTCAGTTTGGGTGTTATTGATTTGCAACAAACCCCACAACATGTCACTAGAAGACTTCTTACTCATCAAACTGCAAAGATTCCAGTGTCAAAAGGCAGCTTTTATTTGCTGTTTGTGAGGAACTTCCAGAAACCTATGAGAATGTGAAAATAATCTTAGAACTCGTCCAAGTGCACCAAATAAGTTTCTTTTAGTTTTGTGACATGAAACTTGGAAACATTATCAGTGGAATTCAGTCACATGCTAGTTCACACCCTTGTACATGGTGTGATATTAATGCAAAGAATCTTGCAAGCTGTGGAACTTCTCGAACCTTTGGTTCTGTCAAGTAAAACTTTGAAGCTTTCATTGCCTCTGGGGGTGATAGCAAAAAAGCAAAAAGGTTTAACTACACTATTCATTCTCCAATTATCAGTCTTTCTGATGATTGGTTCACAACTCCTAATAGCAGATGGAGCTCCATCTGCTATTAGGAGTTGTGAACCATCTGCTTAAGTCACTCAAAGACTCTTGGACTAATGTTGACAAGTGACTTTTTGCACTACACATTCAAATTAAGCCATACCATGGTGGGCAGTTGGCTGGACCAGAATGCAGAAAGATCCTGAAAAACATTGACTTACTTCAACAGCTAGCTGAAAGAGAGTCTGCATTTCAAGTTTTTGACTACGTTGACACAATGCGAAAATTCAATGCTGTTGTAGAGTCATGCATTGGCAATGAACTTGACAAAGACTATTCTGAAAAAATCAAAATTTTCAAGGAATCCTACATTGCTCTCAATGGGCCATCTGTAACAGCGAAAGTTTACACAGTCTTTCACCACATTCAACATTTCATCAACAGAAGGAAATGCTCTCTAGGCATCTCCAGTGAACAAGGGACAGATGCACTAGATCATGAGTTTAAGCTCCATTGGCAAAGATTCAAAAGTTTTCCTGGTCATCCTCAATATGCTGAGCACTTAACCAACTGTCTAGTTGATCTTAACAGCAAGCACATGTGAAGAATGAAAACTTCGAATTAAATTCAAAATTGTGATAAATTTTTAAGCTTGTCAAAGAAAGAAAAGTATTATTTTCTCATCTATTTTTAGAATTTTATCTCTTTTTCAATCTTTTGTGATTGTTTGATGAGTTTATGTAAGAAAATATATTTCTGAATAATAAAAATTAATAAATTCCTTTCATAGGTCCTTCAAATTTTAGGCATAAATTTTAAATCCAACTTTCTCTCTCGAACGCCAATCAGAAATTTTGAGCTAAATACTTTTTTGATCCTTTAGGTACATACTATCATCCCTTAAGAGGGTTTTCTGGGTCAGATGGTTAGGGTGGGAAGCCTTTTTTTGAAACAGTGTAAGATAAATAATATCAAATACAGTAATACAATAATAAAACATAATAATATAATAATAAAACATTAATATAATAATAAAACAAATTGAAATAAATACAATGATAGAATAATAAATATAAAAAAAATTACAATATTATATTAGACTAAGCTTACAAAATGACCTTTTGGCAGCTTTGTGAATTATCTCCTTTGACACATAATAAAGATTGGAGCCATTTCTTACAGAATTAATTTCAAAACTTTTCTGAGGGTTGTCAATTCAGAGGATAACAAATCAGCACCAAGACCAATAAACTCTTTAACTACTTTGCTGCCTTGACAAGAATTATTTTGTGTCCTTTTTATTTCATTCATATTTTTTAATAAACTAGAAGAAATAAACTTGAAAAATACATTAAATGTCTTGAATTTTTTAAAACATAAGCCAAAGGGCATTATGTTTTAAAAAAGAGCATTTAGACAAATTTTTTTTATATAATTCTAGGTTTTTCTTTTGAAACAAATGAATACTGTGAAATTCATAAAAATTTTTTCAAGTCGCAGAAAACATTTTTTATACGAGGCATGGGACTTTATCCTGAAAAAAAAAAGATTTAATGTTGTGCTAATACTGGTAAGTTAGTAAGAATAAAAATCGCAAAAAAAGAAAAAAAAAAAGAAAAAAAAAGGAAAAAAGGGGCAATAAGAACAAGTATACTCCAGGTATATATTTTGACCCAGACTTAGC
Source organism: Hydra vulgaris (assembly GCF_038396675.1). Classification (NCBI taxonomy): domain Eukaryota; kingdom Metazoa; phylum Cnidaria; class Hydrozoa; order Anthoathecata; family Hydridae; genus Hydra; species Hydra vulgaris. Next base: position 37,368,946 of record NC_088923.1, read on the forward strand.
GCAAATATTAAACTTCCATTTGATAACTTAAACATTTATGTAATTAAAGTCTTTAATATTGTATAATTTGCTAAATACGTAATAACAAAACCCATTTATTAATTTTATCTCCACTTAAATGATAACTACTGTTTCCACCTAATGGAAAAATGTTTGTTTTGTTTCAGTTAATCTCAAAGAAATAAACTAGTATTAGAAAGTTGAAAACAGATTTCTTTTTTGATAAAATAAAATTTTTGTATAAAATTGAACAACTTTTCATGCAGAAAAAATATGTCAGATGTCAAAAAAACAGCCATATAATGTCAAACACTGACATTGGGGCAAACAAGATTTTTTTAATGTTTTAGGTAGTACACTTTTCGGCGTTGTGCGAGCTCCAAATGTTATCCAGTATATTTATCCAAAAATTTATATCCAGTATGGGGCTGTCCATTAGTTACGTCAGCAAAATAGTGGGGGAGGGGTCTGGAAACTTTTGACAATTTTTGAGAAGGAGGAGGGAGGTCAAGAAAAGTTGACATCAACAACGTTACTTTTTTAAATAAATTTAGTTTCTTCGTTACTAGTCATGCATACTTACTTAGTTACTACTTAGTTACTAGTGGCTATTAGCCTACTGGCCGAGAAAAAAGATAACAAAACTATTTGTTATCTTTTTTCTCGACTATTACATGTCAGGATCAGACGGCCTGCCACTTGCAATCAAAGTTGCTCATTTGGAGACAGATCTTGGAGTTCTTATCTCAAATAATCTTAAATGTAATGTTCAAGTTTTAGCAGCTGTTGTAAACGCTAACCGCTCCTTAGAGAGGCTAAAAAAAAACTTTTCGCAGCCGTTGTTTTTCAGTATGGAAAGAAGTGTGCACCACATATATTCGTCCTCACCTAGAATACGCTATTCAAGCATTGTCACCTTACCAACGGGCAGACACAGAAGTGTTAGAAAAAGTTCAAAACCGTGCTACAAAAACCATTTCTGAGATTTAGCATCGCACCCCTGAACAGCGAAGAGTCATGTTAGGTCTGACGACACTCTTATTTCTTCTTTTGAAGAAAGAAGAATAAGAGTTGATTTAATTCTGGTGTTCAAGTTCGTGTGTGAATTTGATGAAATAAACTTTCACGTATTATTCAATCGTCCTTCTTTGTCAAAGTATATTATGCGTGGTCGTAATCAAAGACTTGCACAGCAAAGAGTACTCAATTGCATGCTAAGAGAGAAGTTCTTCACGAACCGTGTTGTGGTATATACCACAACACGGTTCAATTACTATTTGCTGTAGTAACATTTAAATTAGTTAAAATAGAACTTTTTAAATGATAAGTAGAAATAAACTCTCTCCACATATGTTTCCAGTATTCTATTATGTTCTTAAAGTATGGTACTTGTGTCGCAGATGTGCACAAGTATCTTAAGGCTGTTAGTATAGAGGTGCCTGATGCAGCACATCTTTGTTGGTAATTTAAACTTAGAGAACATTTATGATTTTTTAAAAGTCTATAAATTTATTACGGATTGTTGTAAATATTTTAAATTATTGACCACTAAAATAAACTAAACTAAATTTAAAAAAAAGAAAATTAGGCAGCGTTTGTAGTCTTGTGTTACATACTCACCCAACCTTTAGTATTTTAATGACATTTTTTGTATTCTACTTTTTTTAAACCGTGTTGTGCTTTAAAAACACCTGACACATACAGAACTAAATAAGCACAGGCGAGATGTTTACTCGTAACTCTATTATTTTTTCAAAGTTTGTGTTTGTTGGCCTGATATAAAAGCAAATAAAGATTTATGTAAATACATAATCTACATTATATTATTTAAATGTTTATACTAGAATCGGCAACCTGCTGCTCGCAAGCAGGTTGCCGACCCTGGTATAAATATTTGATGTTAAAATTTCAATGTTACAATGCGACTCTCCAGCCCCATGCACAAATACTATTATAATATTGAAAACAAGATGTTAGTAGCTCTTTAAAAACTTGAAAATTTTTATAAATTTTAAACTTTGGGTCTTCCGTCCTAAAAGATTCCTAACCCCTTGTTTATACAAATTATCAAATGCATTATTTTATTATGCTAAACTCTATTAGAATTAGTTTGCTTTCAATGTGGAATTGGATTAGGTCTAAAGTTAAAGTAAGGAGGATTGACACATTCACGTTTTGCGACTCTGCACTGTTCATAAATTATGAGAAAAATATTATGGTAAATATTTAACATTATCTAGGAGTAGGTCTGTTGACGGGCTCATTGGTTACTACCGTTATCCCAAATTACCAAAATACTGACGTTATCCATGCAAAAACAGTGTATATATATATATATATATATATATATATATATATATATATATATATATATATATATTATAACTTTCAGACTAATTATATATATATTTTTTTTAAGTTTGCAATTATTAATCGTAATATAAAAACTTAAAAATATAAACTTGTATTGTTAAAGAAGATCTTAAAGATCTAATCAAAAATTTCATTAGTTACGATTTCTTTATCGTAGTAAGAATTTCGGAAAACATCGAGGAGTACTCTCCTCCATCAAAGTTTTAATGTTTCTCTTTGTTCTTTTAAATTCCATAACTAAAACAATTTCTTTATAACTGACATAATATCGACTTGCAGTTCTTCGATAAGTTAAGTGAATTTAATTTTTTTTTACCTTCTATCATGCACTGAAAGAAGTTTAAACCAATAGTATAGTAAAAACCAATAGCATGTAGTAATCACTTTTACTCCTATTCACTTTTTGTTCAAGTAAGTCTTTGTAATTTTAAATGGTTATATATATTTAAAAAATGTTTATAAGTTAAAAGTTGAATTAAGTTTTTTTCTAAGCATTTTACTTTTAAACACATTTTCTTGAAGTTGTAAACTACTACTACAACTACGATTTAAAAATATATTTTTTTTTTTCATACTTTTTTAAATTTACATTAGAAGGAGGGGGGGGGGGGGGGAGGCGGTATAAATTAACTGTTGATGTAGTTTTATAGGTCTCTGAAAGTTTGACAAGTTGTTGACAAGTGGAAGGAAAAAGAGGTAAAAATTGCCAAAGAACTGTTGACGTAATTAATGGACAGCCCCTATATTCATCCGAATGTCAAATGAGAATGTTTTGCAAAAAATTGTGGTGACTTGAGCCTGTGGACTAAAATACCTTAACTTTTGACAACCTTATCCAATATGTTAGGGGCATAAGCTAATAAATATTATTATTATACTAAAACACATTCAAATTTATCATCAGGTTTTAAATTTGGTCTAATAATCTTTTAGTGATGAAAATTTAAGATAATGTGAGATTTTCACCCTCTCCAAAACGAGGGGGTTGCATATTTTACTTAAGAATAACTTTTGAATACTAAAAGATTATCAAAAAAAAATTAAAAATCTACAAATTAATTTAAATATATTATAAAGTAGTACAAACTATTTTTAATGCCTCATTGCCTTTACGATTGGGGGTAGGGAGAAAACATATTGGGGTATTTTGATTACTTGGCTCTAGCTCGTGCAATTTTTTTCAAAATGTTCTTATTTTATATTAGAATAAACATAATTAAGTTTCAAATTAACGCGTAGCGTTGAACGTGATCTTATGAGATGATTATTGAATTTAGGTTTCTTCACTGGTAACTGAAAATATCGGTTAAACAAGGGTGTGTCACTTGTATCCTTGTTTAGAGAAAAAATGCCAGCGTTTTTAAAACCATTCTTGGCTTGCTCCACAGTTAAGGAATTCTAAAAAAGGTGTGAAGTAGTCCTGGAAAATCTTTCTTTGAGACTGGTCAATTTTGTATTTTTATATATAGTGACGGATTCAGGAACTTTTGTTTTGGGGAGATTGTTGAAATATGTTTGGTTTTGTACCACATTTGCGTCTCCTAAAAAAAAAAAGAGGTCCTAAATTTCTAAGATAATTTAGGACTTTCAGATTTTGGTGGGAGGGGATGTATGCCTCCCATCAACCCCCCTTCCTGCCGGATCCGTTACTTACTTGCATGTATATTTTAGAAGTAAACTTTGTTATTTATATTTTACAGGTCGAAAAACAGATGCATCTAAAAGTTGAAGAAGATGGGTAAGATGAGCAGGAATGCGTAAAAGAATTGCACTATTTTTTTTGCTAAATCAATAAGTGGGAAACTAATATGAGAAGCGTGGCCATCAAATATAAGAACACAGCGGAAACCATTCCAAAAAATAAGGACAATCTATTCAGCTTTTATTACTAGTAGTATAAACTACTCCATCAGGGCCATTTTTAACCCAGTCCATATACAATATAGTGGCACTATCTGTCCACAATTTACAGTAATTTGCATCCGACATGAGTTACCAATGGTCTGCAGCACTCAAGCAGCATGTCGTTTTGCTAAAAAACGACATGCTGCTTGAGTGCTGCAGACCAATTATATTTGAATTTTCTATCTAGATAGTAGGAAATTTATAGGTGATTTAAATTCATGAGAGAGCTTTGCCATTTGTTACTAGTCAGGGCAGACATTAAGAGCAACCTATTTTTATATAAAGTTGTTTACTTTAATTAAACAAATAAATAAAAGATTTAAATATAAGCATCTCACATAAGCCTATTAACACAAATTGTTTTTTGTGTATAAAGGTATATGTTTAAGATGTGTAAACCTTTATTTGACGGCTCAACGACTTCGCTATTTTTTACTAAAAAAAGACATTTCAATTATTTTTTTATGTCAAATATTAAATAAGTAGAAATGTGTAAACTTAAGAAAAAACGTACTAAACTTAGATACTACTTTACTTTCAAGAATAATAAAAACAAACAACTTGATACTTTTTAAAAAACTAATTAAAAACTTAAAAGCACTGATTTCGGAAAAAAAATTTCATCAATTGCGAACATAATTAAAAATGCCGTAAAAATTATCAATGTTGAAAATCGAATTAATACTGGTTATAAAATAGTTGTAAACCCAAGAAATATTTTAAATTACTCTTTGATTAAATGAGTAAACCACTATCATGTAAAAGTAAGTAAATTCCTTTTTACAAAACAGCAAAAAAAACGTAAGTTAGTTTAAACTATTCTAAAACTGATCCTATTGCGCAGTCACAGTGCAGTGGAACATACTTCAAGACCATGGTAGACATCCCAAACAATTTTTTTTTTTGATAATGAACATTTTTGAAAGTTTGTGTGATAAAAAAATCACATGAAGTCTGATTTTGACGTTTTTTGTGTCAAAATGACCGTCTTTTAAAATCAAGAAGGTTCGTTTTTCTTCAACAATATTAACCGAGGTCGTATTCACTGTCAAATTGTCTTATACACATGAAACATGATGAATCCTTAAAATGAACATTTCTTTTCATTTCCGAAAAAATGTATAACCTATTTTATATCTAAAACATATTTTTAGAGTCAATTTGGTATTTTTGGTTTAGGAGGTACGTTAGGTTTTAGAAATGTGTCAATAAATTAAAAAATTAAAGGAGTTGTAAAAAATTATATTTATTAGATCAAAAATGTTTAAAGTTATAAGCAACAGTTGCTTTATTCAGTGCTGTAAGATAATTTGGGCTATGCTGCCTAACTTTTCGACTATCCCAAAACTGCTTGAAGTCTTGATGAATATACTCCAAGGCCTGCTCTGTCCAGTAACCTAATCCTAAACATCATATATATCTTGTATAAGGAAATAGGACTGAAAAATCAAAAATTAAATGTATTGTGTTGTATTTATATTCAATATTATTAAATTTACTAAACAAACAATGTAGAAATTTTACCTAACTGTCCTCCCTTCATTTTGATGAACTCCTCAATATGTTGTTCTACTATGTGTACTTTTAAAGGTACTGTGGCTCCCAGGTCCCTGTAGCTTGAGGAGAATTCCTTTATGTCGTCAATATATGTAGGACTAACAGATTTGCCAAAACATCCTTGAACTGTTTTGTTTAAGTTTCAAATTAACGCGTAGCGTTGAACGTGATCTTATGAGATGATTATTGAATTTAGGTTTCTTCACTGGTAACTGAAAATATCGGTTAAACAAGCGTGTGTCACTTGTATCCTTAAGTCTCGTAAAACTTTTATATACCTGGCTGATTGAATACCCAGGCCTTTCTGTTAGAAAAATACTCCCAAGCTCTTGATTTTTTTCAGGAAAAGGTTGCAAGCATTGCCTTCCAGGCAATGCTGCCCTTGGTAAGATACCCGGTTGAGATTATTAGATGCCAGAAAAGAACTTATAGATATAAATCCCTCCTCCTTGGTTTCAAATAACTTCTTTTCCATTTCTGAGATTAACTTGTCCACTACACCTAGCAGTATATGTAGACCTAGTATATTAACTATTTCAATTATCTTCATGGCTGGGTCCCCAGTTAATAAAGGTGGATGTACAACATTACTAAACTCTTTTGCATTTCCTAATTTTGCACCGTCCACCATCCAATCATCGTACAGTTTGCAAAGAGAAGACAACGTATAATGTTCAGATTTCATCATTTTGGGAGATGAGGTTTTACAGAATGGGCAAGGATGTTTAGATGCTGCTGTCTGTTTGCCAACTATCTGGAGCAAAACTTTCAAACCTTCTGATACAGTGTAGTCCAAAGAATTTATCTTCAATTTATCAAAGATTATTTTTAAATTTTCATAGCTTTTATTCATTGAGGGCAAAATGGCGAGAATGAGAGTTTTGTGAACACTTGAATCCTTAAAATCTTGGCTTGAATATCCTTTCCTAATTCGACTTTTTTTTTTGGGACAGTATGTGTCTTCATTTCTGGCTTTAAAGTAATTGACAAAGTCACTTTAAAGTACCCATCTACGCCAAGCTTGATATCAACATCATTAGGGACCTGATTTCTGTGTTGAAGAACCAGGGTTTCCTTCATAAAAATAGAAAATAAAAATAGAAAAAAAATAGATTTTTCCATTAAAAAGGTCTAGAATAGCATTATTATTGCTTGTCAATTTCTTACTGAATCCTGGTTCAACATTTACACTCTCAGACCGAAGAAACTGATTTATCTTAATCATTTTACGATCACTGCAGTGAAGTTTCAGTTGAAGTAGATTAAGTTTTTCTGATGTAAAATATGGTTTTTTTGGCTCAGTTCCAATCCTGACAACCATCTTATTCGGGCCAAAAGTCTTTAGAATTATTTCCTTATCTGAACTAAGATCTTTCAAAGATCTTGAAAGAACTCTTTGTTTCGTCACAGGGGATGCCGACTGTACAATAGCTGACAAATTCTTTTGTCTCTCTAATTTGGTGCAAGGATGAGACTTTCCTTTTCCAACTTGGGCATAGCATGTATTGCATAAATCTCTCTCTACAAACTGGTTTTCAGGACCTCGAGCAACTGAATTTCCGGTAAAGAATTCTACCATTGGGACTGTAACTTCAATTTTTCCATTCTTTCTTCCATTTTCACAGATAAAACATTCACATTTGCCCCCTCTAACAATTCTAGTGTTCAAATCTAAAAGAAAAAAATATTCTTGGCATGAATATGCAACATATTTATTTATATATCACCTAATTGTTTAATGAAAATTGTACTTATATTTGGTATTTACCTTCATAACTTGGTCTGGATTTAAAGGTTGGATCTACACTCAACAACTTTTTTCTACATTTTGAGCAAATCATAACAGAGAGATCTGGGTTTTGGCTCGCATAATCTTGCCAAAAGTGCATTTTGAGAAGCTGGCAGTAATAATGCTTTCCATTTGATAAATTAGTTTTCACTTTGCAGTTAATCAATCCTAAATCTTTTGACTTCTGAAAACAGCAAATGCAGAACAACTTTACAAACTCATCATGTGTTTTTGCCTCATGAGGCATTTTCTTAACTAATTAATCTATCTGAAAAAAAAATTCTTACTTGAATAAACTCTTTGTTAAATATAACAATGTCGACTTAAATATAATTAGTGCTGCACAATTTCACACAAGTTGATATTAATTATGTAAACATTTACTAAAATCAGCTGATTAATTGGTAAACAAAGTATTTAAAATAATGTTTATTAAAAAAACTGGTTATTTTATAAACTTTTATTAGTCAAAAGTATATACATAAAGTACATATTTTAAGTACATACATTAAGTATATATATTAATCAAAAGTTAATCAATATAAAATATTTCAAATTTTTTAGCTTGTTCTGAACACAGTGCAGTGGAGCATACTTCAAGACCATGGTAGACATCCCAAACATTTTTTTCCTCTCAAAACCTCTCAAAAATCTAAAATACCTAATTTATCAAAAAGCCCCCAATGGATGATTTTGTTTAATACTTTTTTGGAATCGGGAAATGGTCCCTGTTCATTATCAAAAAAAAAATTGTTTGGGAAGTCTACCATGGTCTTGAAGTATGCTCCACTGCACTGTGAGAATGAGGTTTTTTGGAAAAAATTCATAACTTTGTTAATTGTTTATGAAATCTTGTGAAAATTTTAGCATATTACTTTTTTGGGTCAAAAAATCTGATTGTGAGGCCAAATTTTCCGTTTGTTTACTCTGACCCAGGGAATAGGGCAACGGTGGGGGAGGGGCGCTAAGAGTCATGCCCCCACTTTTTCTAAATTTTTAAAATAAACTATAAATGATAAAATATTCAAAAATATATATATATAAAAAAATTTATCCCTGTGACAAACACACAAATATACACAGATAGTCTCATTCTTATAGTATTAAGTCTTATTGATTTTATATGATCACAGAAAACTTGAATTATCATTTTTTTCTCACTAAGGACATTGTTTACATCTGCTTTACACCCTCACCCTGGGGTATTTCTTAGTTTTTGACATGTTCTACATTGCAAAAGTTTTTTTTTATTAGCAACCATGGATGTGTTCTTATCATCAGTCTAAAGTAAATGTCATGTGTATCTATTTGTGATGAAATCTTAGAGTCTTGCCTTACAACTTGCTCCTGATTTATAAGTTTTTATCTATGGTGAACCCATATAGTATACATACTAGGTCATTTCTGGAACAGTTGCAGTAGTGGCAAAAAGCTCCAGAATCAACTACCAATAAATCTAGAATTAGCCATCAACCATACTTATAAATGTTTTAACAAATATTTTTAAACCATTTTCTAAAATGGTTTAAAAATAGCTTTGCTTTTTTCAATGAACTTAGTTTAATGTTCAAAGTTTGTAAAAATTTTTATAATTATTGAAATTCTCCTTTTTTTTTATCAATAACATTTTGACACAAATTATCAATAGTATCCTTGAACCGTCCGTAAAAGTTAATTTTGATAATCATGCAACCTCGAAAAACAACACGTACAAAAAAATGAAGTTCGAAATTAAATTACTCAACTTCCCGGGATAACCGGACTGAGGAATTTTTACACATGAAACTAGAAAGTCTATATTGCATAAAACAATTGAGTTTATACAGCGGCCTTTTTTTCCCGTCATTTTGTTTTTAATCAAATAAATTTATTTTGACGTAATTTAGACGTTTTTTAAGGTCAGACAGACCTACACATAATATACGCTTATACTTCAATATTTCTTTTTCTTTGAATAATTCACAAATTAAACATAGACTCCAGAACAGGATAGACAAAATTTTTTTAAATTCATGGAGTAGTTTTTTTTGTAAAGCACTTCAAAGTGTGTTAAAAAAATTAATAAAAAACAGTATTGGTGGAATTTTAAGATAAATATTTATCTTGGTTTTTTTTTCAACTTCAAACAACTATAAAAATGGATTTATATATTTCAAAAACTATTTTTGCACTGACCTTTATATGTTCGACACAATATAAATTTACTATTGAAAATTAAAAAATAAAAAAGTCAAAAAACGAGTTTTTTCTTGTTCTGGGCACACTGTGTATTGCCCCTCAGCTTTGCCCTATACATGAACTATGAAAGTTAATTTTTTGTTAAACCTTTAGATTAGGACTTGGTCACTTATTTTGAATATTGAAATTAAATGTTTTCAAACAATTTTTATTTCAATAAGTGATTTAACCTACAAACAAATTTATACAAACAAAAAGATCATTGTTATTATGGTTATTTTTATATTTATTTTTTGTTATCCCTGAATTTGTTTAAAATTCTACTAGGTAAAATAAGTCTGTCAAATTTCCACATAAAAATCAAGAAAACGCTTGATATAATTTTAAAAGTAAACATTGCATTTTTGATAATTTATTTTGAAGTAGTGATAAAAATAATTTACCCCATACCTTAAAATCTCTTTAGGCATCAGAATGTAATACTTAAGTTTTCAATTTCATAAAAAAAGTTTTTTCAGTTCACCCTAATAAAGCGTGTACACGAAATAAATGTGAAAGAATAAGCACGTCATTTTTTTCAGTGGTTTTATTAAAATCGCTTTAATTGTTTTGTATTTTGTTTACAACGCGTTGTGTTTTCAAAAAAATTTGTTTAAATTAGTTTTAAAAATGACAAAAGAAGAAGACGTAAGAGAAAAAATTATGCACAAATATTTACAAAATCCTAATTGTAACTACAATTAGATAGCAAAATCGTTGCAAACACATCCATACACCCTTAGTAGTGTTATTCAACGTTTTTTTCAAACAAAATCGATCAAACCCAAATCTGGTGGTTGAAGAAAGGAAGGTTTTAAAGATATAAAACTAGTTAGAAAACTGGTTAACAGTTTTAAGAATAACCCAAACCATTCACTAAGGGAACGCGCAAAAATATATGAATTTTCTCATAGTTTTGTTGCAAAAGTTAGAAACAAACATGGTTTTCATTCTTTCAAAGCACATAAAGTGCCCAACCGTTCTGAAACCGTTCTGTATTATTGAAGACGATGAAACTTATATCAAGTACGATCATCAACAAATTCCTGGTGATGTTTATTATATTGCCAAATATAGAGGAAAAGCAGATAAGAAATTTAAATACACAAAACATGACAAGTTCGCTAAAAAAGCTTTGATTTGGCAAGCTATATGCAGTTGTGGCAAAAAATCAGCACCTTATATTTCTCATTCCACACTTTCTGGTCAAATATATGTTAAAGAATGTTTACAAAAACGCCTTTTACCTCTCATTAAATTACACAATAACAGACCTGTGTTCTGGCCTGATTTAGCATCAATTCATTATTGTAAACTACCTATGGAATGGTATAAAAAGAATAATGTGAAATTTGTGCCTAAAACAGAAAATCCTCGAAACTGCCAAGAATTGAGCGTTATTGAAAAGTACTGGGCTATTATTAAAAGAAAAATGAAAAAAACAAAAAAGCTTTGCAGAAACATTAAAGATATTAAAATATCATTAAAAAAATCATCAAATAGTTTTGATTCTTATTCTGTGCGCAAGCTTATGGGTACCACTAAAGCAAAGCTCGAAATTTTATTAGATTCCCACAGGAATAATTAATTTTTTTTAATGTTTGATCTTCTTATATTATTGTATTAAAATTATTACTTGGTTCGAAATAAAAATTTAGGAGTGCTTTTTTTTAGTTGTTTTTCTACTTTCACATTTATTTCGTGTACACGCATTATGTAAGTTGTATGAAAAAAACAAAACGGGAAATAATATGCTTTTTTTCATAAGAGTTATACTTTGAACATAACAATAATAACAGGTTATATTCAATGAATAATTCGTATGAAAAAAACTAAATGGTAAATAAAACAGTTCAGTTTTATACGCTTTTGTTAACATCTACTTAAGGGCGTACGCCACATTTTTTGATGTTTTTAACTTGACACTTCTAGGCCTCGTACTAACTCTAAACCTAAAAACGCTCATGTTTTTGTAAAATTAAAAACCTTTTGAGAAAACCACGGTGATTATAGCCTGGGAATAAAAAAACCCTAAAAACTTTGCACACCATACCCCCAAATATGTAGGCAATCAAATTAAACTTTTTTTTAACTATTTTTTTTTTAATTTTATTTTAATTGCATCTAATAATCTTTTAGCGTTCAAAAGCTATGTTTAAGCTTGTAAAAAACCATGTAAAGTTTCCACCCTCGCCAAAATAAGGAGGTTACTCACGTATAAAAGTTTTTGATTATTTTCATATTTATTTGTAAATTTACTAACATCCTCACTTTTCTATTATACATTTCTTCAAATTTCTTTAAAATTTTTAACATTTAAACATTGTATTACAAAAGTTTCACAATAATTGATAAAAAACTATACAATAAATAAAATTAGAATTTTTTTTTAAATTTTTTACCCTGCCAATCAAGGACATGCGCAGAAAAATAGATTTTAAAATATTTGCCAAAAACATTTTAAAATTAGAAGAATATGTAAATATGTTTTTATGTTTTAATATTTTTCAACAAAAGTACAAAGACGCAAGCATAATTTTTTAGTTTTGTCAGTTTTTAAACATTTTCTGAATCATATTCAACACCTAAAACTCAATTTTTGCAATTAAGATGTTCTTGATCGGCAACGTAGTGTTGTTCAAACAAGTAGTTAAAAATAAAACTTGTTCTTAATGAAGTAACAGTAACCGTAATAACCGTAAAAAATAAATAACTATTACAAAGTACTATTCGTAATGTATAACTGCAATATTATTAGAACTTGGTAATGCTGAACTTTGTTTAGTCGGTAATTTGTAAAACTTATATGCAAGAAATAGAAATAAAGCTGCAAGAAACTTAACAACAACAGCAATTAGAAATAAGTTTAATCTAAAGAAATAAATATAAACATAAATTAACATAAACTACGATTCGAAAATAATAGAATCAATAAAACTTAAGAAACAAATAAAAAATAAAAAAGTAACAAATTAGAATAAAGAAGCAAATAAAAAAGTAACAAATTTGATAAAAAAACAAACAAAGAAGAATAAAAAGAAGCATAGTTGTAGTTAAAAATCTTTTAACAAAGATAGCTTTTTGTTTACTCTAGACTAAAGTAACCAAAAATTTATTGTAACGTTTAAATAATAAGTGTACCTAAAATCGGTATTATCATACTCAAGGCAGTTTGCAGTTTCACCTGAGCATTCATCTATTTCCCATAACTTGCAACTTGAATCTATTAGTTTGCCAAATATAGTAGGAGCGGGAATAAATCCAAGAAATCGAACAAAAACTTGTTGAAAACCCATAGCAAATGATCCTAGATCAGCTGGTACAACTCTAAGCAAAAACATAACTAATTGTTATTGATTAACATATTTCTAATCATAAATCCTCCCAAAGTGTTGAGTTTGCTAATGCATGCAAACTTATTCTTGTTCAGTTTTTCTAAATTATATTAATGAAACTTTATTAATGAAATTTTTTTACAATTTAACGACGGATCCAGATTTTCTTGGTAAGTGGGGTTATAGTGTTGGGATTTTTTGACCAAAATCCCAGCAGATAGAGGTTCTTAAAACAATCACATAAATATATAGAAGATTAAAACTTTAAAAAAATGTTCTACTTGAAAACCCTAAATTTATTGACTAAGTACAGAAGAAGAATTTTTAGGTCTTTTCAAGACCTGAAAGTGTAAAACGTTTATATTTTCTAGTTTAGGACCAATATTGACAAAGATTTTATTAAACTCATTGAGAAATAGAATTTGATTCATATATGCTTTTTTTAAGAATGGTAAGAAAGAACTAAATCTACCTCCAATAATGCTTCACAAACACAAGCAGGTTTATCAGCAAAAAAAGATTAAGAGTATCAAAACTGAGCAGTTTCAATCAAGGTGAAAAATTAGAATTCAGTGATTTTGTTATTAACAAGTGATATTGTAATGAACACATGACATTATAAGGAAGTTCAAAACTAAATAGCTATCATTTTTATGTAACAAATGTAATAAAAAAATAAAAAAATGAAATTTATTTTAATTTAACTTATTTTAATTAAAAAAGGGTAACAGACTGGGTTTGAAGATGTCTTCAATGTGACCAAGAAAACTATAAAAACATTAGATCTACTTGAGGGTACCCAGTGGGGACGGTACGTTTTTTAGACGTTTTTTTAAGGTTTTATCGTCCAAAGAAAATAAGTGCGGTATATATAATTATTTACCAGTGGTTATGCATTTTTGCATAAACACTGGTAAATAATTACGTTATTAATTCTATTTCTGAAAATACTGGGTTATTCAGTTATTCCATATCAAGTGGTTTATGATTTAAGTGATTTTTAATGAATGTGTACTCGTTATAACAATTGTTTATAATGTGGGTTTATAATGTGTATATATTAGAGCTGTGCGAGAGTAGGTTTTTTATTTTCGATCGAGTTCGATCAAGATTACAAAAAATTCGATCGAGTTCGAGTTCGAGATTATTAAACAAACTAGTGAAAGTATACATTCATTCATTTAAAAATTTCATCATAAAAAAACCATACTTATCCTAATGCTAAAAGTCTACATATTTTTATGAAGAAAGGGAAGTTCTTCTACATGCTCTGATAGAAGACAGCAGCTTATATTCTTATGATAAATTCTCAGGTGAGTAAATAAGGCAGTTGTAGATGAAGTAGGACATGATATTTTTTGACTTCATTTTCACCAATTTTTTACAGCAACTTTTTAAATATCGAACTTTAGGTTCGAAATTCGAATTATATTCGATTAACTAAACACATTTGATTCGAGTTCGACTATTGAATAAACTCGAACTCGAACTCGAAACTTCGAGTTTCGCACACCTCTAATATATATATATATATATATATATATATATATATATATATATATATATATATATATATATATATATAGTTGTTGCGCGTGTAACGTAAGTTAAAAATGGGATTGCCCATACATATACTTATACATATATATATATATATATATATATATATATATATCTATATATATATATCTATATTACATATATATATTTATTTATATATATATATATATATATATATATATATATATATATATATATATATATACATATACTTATACATATATATAAATATATATACATACATATATAAATATATACATATACATATACATATACATTACATGGGCAATTCCATTTTTAACTTACGTTACACGCGCAACAACTTTATCAAATATTTGCATATTTAAACTGTAAATTAAATTTTTAGCTGATTTTTATGAAAGCTGTCAGTCCAAAGAACAAAACAAGCTAAAAAGTTTTGAGTCTGGCCAAAAGAGGGCGAATTTATTACCGAAAATGCCACTTAGCTTACGTTACGCAGAAAACAAGGTAAAAAAAGTGTTGCAACTTTTAGGTCGAATATTTGCGAAGCATTAATGCGGATCGTGTTAGAAATTTTTACAAGACGTTGAGAATTCAATACTAATTACAATAATAATAAAAAAAGTTATCAGAGGTGACCGGCTAAGAAAGATATACTTGTTTTCTTGACACTAGGTTTTTAACTTATGTTACATCACTTACGTTACCTTGCGATTATTTTCGTGGAATTTTTATATCTATTATTTCGTGATTTTTTAGAGTTATGTAACAAAAGAACGGCAGTTGTATTAAAACTCATTTATTCAAAGTAATTAACAAAAGTAATTTTCAATAACTGGTGACTCTCTACTGAAAGATTTTGACGCTAAAACTGCTCGAATAATTTTGAAAACACCAAAGTGGATACAATCAAAATATTTAATTTCATTTAGTTTCAAGAGCGTGAAAAAAGGTTTGTTTGCTGTTGGTTGTTTTGTGTTATTTTTTTTGGGGGGTGCTGAAATATGCGACATACTTTTAATGAGAGAGGGGTGCATGTATATCTGATCGTTTGTGACAGGAGGCAGGGGTTAAAATTGACAAATATTGGGTGACATACTTTATGGACGCCCCCTTAATTCCATTTCCAAACCATTTGTTGTAGGAAAACAAAAATATAATGTGAATAAAAATATAACTTAAAACAAAAATGGTTACATCCTTTTAATTGTTTTAAATATTAAATACGGTGAAGTTTTTTCCGCTATGATCTGGCTCTTACCGGCATAAAAGTAGTGGGATTTATAGATATCTTTCACTTTTTTGGCTTGCTGGATAATTTGAGATAGTTTGAGTACACAATTGCGCACTGACTTTTCTTCCTCTGACAAATATAGAACTTTGACATTTATGTCTTGAATAGCATTCATAAAATCATTAGCTGATTGGATTTCAATTTTTCCAGACTTTACTCTGTTGGTTGCCAAACGCTTTACAGTAGCCCCAACGCCATCGACAACTCCTTTGCCGTGCATTGCTGCAAAAAAATGCCAAAATATTATTCTGTTAAATTTCTTTTCAAAGTGCATTATTGCGCTCATCACGACTTTATTTTTAAACTACGATGTAGCATTGTCGCTAAAAATGTGAATTTCTTGGGTATTAAATGAATAAACTCCAATAACTTATCCAAATTTGCAATTAAGGAGGTCTTTGTGTGATCCAGAGAGTCAGATGCAATGGTGAAAGTTTTAATATTTTTTTGCCAGATAGCTGCAGTTAAAAGAGAAATTTGATTTTGGCCACAGTGTGCTGCTTGAGGCTCATTCGGACTAAAACACTTAAAATTTTCTGCATAGTCAACCTGAATAGTAGCAACATTCAATGATGGATTCATGGATTTAGTAATGCTCAGTTTAAAACATTTAGATTAATTACCCTTGATATTGGCATGAGTTGTGAGTTTTTCTCTCATACTCATAATGTGAGCAATCAATTCTTTACCACTTCCAAACTTTTTAACTTTTTTGATTACAGCGTAACGCTTTTCATTTGGTTTCTGCCATTGGTACCAACTTGTTTCAAAATTAAGGGGTTCAATGGTGGCCAGGAATTGCTGGAAAAACTTTAGATCTTTGCATTTGTTGCATTTGTTGTAGAAACAATCATTTAATGAGTCCTTACAAACAAAATTTTGAGACATATCTTTCCCAATTTTAATGTTAGACAACAGTAAACGATCAACTTTCACCAAGGAATCCAAAGCAAATCGCATATTTTCGTAACTACTTCAGTTAAAGCTGGATTATTCACGCTATTTAATGGAAGAGCAGTTTCTTTGTTGAATAATCCATTCAGCAATGTGGCTAGGACTTTGTAACGTTGTGCGGGGGATCTTTGGGCAATGATTTCTGGACTTTTTTGAGCAATTTATTTTTTGTTTGAACACTCATAATGGTAGAAAAATTAACTGTTTTTGCAGAATCTTTCTTTTTGATTCGATACTTTCGGACTCTTTCCTTTATTTTTTCTATTTCTTTCTTTTTTTTTTCCGGATTTTGTTTTATTCGTTGACGATGAGCTTTTTTTCCGAACGGAAAAAATATATGAATGCTGATAGGCATTCATATATTTTTTCCGTTCGGAATCACGCTGGCGATAAGCAGCTTGTTAAGTTTTAACTCTCTGTTTAGAACTTTAGGCCAAAGTTTTGCTTGAATAACTTTTAATTAATCAAAACTTATTGACGTATAAAGAATAAAAAAAAAACCTTTAAGGAATGTAGAAGGAATGCGATGTAAAATAGTTTTCGTCTTTATAAACAACCGGACCTTTGAATTTTTTTTTGATTTTTTTAAACCCCTTGGGAGTTGCGATGAAAAACGTTTTTTTATGTTAAAAAACTTTACGAATAAAGCGCTTAAACTTTTGTAAATAAATGTAGTTTTAATTTACGTTACACAAATTCAAAATTAAAATGTGCCTTAACTAAGCATCGTTATTCAAAAATCTTAATGTATAAATATAAGATTTAATATTCTTTCACATATAATATTACAAAATTTAAGTTTTCAAGTTAAATTTTAGAAAAAACAAAACTTGGTCATGTTTTTGTTAACTTACGTTACATGAAAATTGCAAAAGTTATTTTATTATTTTTTTGAAATATATTTATTTTTTAAAGAAAAAAATCTGACCAACAAGAAATTGATCATCTTAGCTCCATTATCACTTTAAAATATTTCGGAATATACAAATAAAATCATGGGTAAAATAACATTTTACAGTGGTACTTTTTTAACATGCATCAATGAGAAAAACCGTAACTTTCGGAACCATAAAAATGACTTAAATACATTTATTTTAGAACTAAAGGTATATTTTAAATAAACTTTCATGAGTCTACATCAATATTCATTTGTTAAAAACTGACAAAAAAGAGTTTAAAATTTGACTACTTTTTCAGTTTCCGCCGTGGAATTGCCCATATTATGTAGCCATTATATTAGCAATTGGGTGGCTCCAGATGTTACTTGGTTAAAGTTTCAAATGAAAAAAGTTCATTTAGACATGGCTATAAAAGATATTTGTAACATTTGCATAAATATAGATATTCTAGTATTCTAGTATGCATAGTATTGTATAGTATAGTATCACTTCTAGTATTGAAATACAAAAAGCTGGTAATTTTCTGTTTAATTTTATCTATGTTCCTTTTATTATTGTTTTTTTGTTATTTATATACATCTAGTTAAAGTTGTTATAACAAATTATATATCAAATGTTGTTAATCTTGTGGTAAAAGTGGTAGAAAAATTAAACTGGGACTTATTGGGTTTAAGTAATACCATATAAACAGTCATTATGCTTAATGATTATATATTATTCATTAAAAATATTGTTGTTATTGTTTATTATTTCAGAATATGAAAGTTTTAAAACCGAGTTTCACCAAGAACCAAGCATTTGAGTTTGAGACTTGTAATAACTAAAAAGATTAGTACGTTCAAAACATAACCCTATTGCACAAATATATAAAAGAATTAATAAAATAAGCCATGTTATGAAGTTTTCTCAAAAAAACAATTAAATATAAAAATAATGTAAATATAAGATTAGGTTTGGAATTTATGAGTATACTATGTTTACTTTATTTCAGTTTCAAATATTTTATTATTTTTAACCTTTAAAAAGCAAATTTAAGTACAAATGTATTTATTTAAATTTTCCGGCTTTCTTTAGAGGTTGGTTAGTGGTTTAATGGTTATTACCGTTTTGCTCTTAATGTCTTAATGCACCCAATATAACTGATTGCAATATGTTTTAAAAAGTATTTATAATACGTCAAATAGATGATAATCTAAATATGAACTTAGTTTGGGTTTTTCTTCTTTGTAGGTGCACTGGCAACTATTTTTTCTATTTAAAAACTATATTTCGTTCAAATATAACGATTTGACAGTATCAAATCATCTATTTTCAACCCATTATTTCTTATTTACTTTTATTGCATTTCATATCGAGTAGTAAAATAGTAAATAATGGGTTGAAAATGGTTTAATACTGTTAAACTGTTACATATGGGCGGAAAAAGCTCCCAAATTAAACGCATCTAATACACGTCCAAAAACCGTTTTTTGAACGTTTATTAAAACCGCCCCATCACCATTTCCTTTAGACTAAGACAGCACCTAAATTAGATGTTTCTAATACACGTCTAAAAAACGTTTTCTAAACGTTACCGTGCCCACTGAGTAGCTAAAAATTAAAGGGTAAAATTTGAAATAAAATTAAGGGTAAAAATTGAGAGAAGCTAAAAAAAAGGTAAAAAGTTTTTTGAAAGAGAATAGTGCTCTCTTCTGTATTCATAAAAAAAAAACATTTGGTTTAATTAAAAGTTATAGAAATAGAGATGGCGAGAATAAGATGGAAGACTTAAAATTCTTGAGTCATTGTCTGAAAAGGAAAATAGTTAAATTTGAAAACATGGACAACAGATTTTGTTAAAATGCTCACAAGGCACAGGAAAAATAATAAAAATCTCAAAAAAGATCCAAAGGCATGAAGATAAATGTTACAGATGGAGACAGTCGAACTGAATGCGGCGAGCTTTATATACCTCCAGCAACAATGACGTTTGACGTTTAAATTTTTAAACATTTTTTTTCAACTTTTATTTTAGGTGCCATAAGAAGTCCTAACGGTCTTGTCACAGAGCACCGCGGAAGTGCATTTAACCAGGAAGTTCACGCCTCCTTCCTTACCGTGACGCGAAAATTGTCCAGAGCTCGTTTCGAACCTGGATCTCCTGCTTATAAAGCAAGCGCTCTAACCACTGCGCCACGGCCGCACTAAACATCAAAGTTTGCGTTTAGTTAAGTATGGAAGGCATTCTTCACAACTGGACTCCAACTGGTTTTGGACTGGGAAACTTCCATATTTTTACAAGATTTAATGCCTTTTTTTTTCAAAGCAGATGTTCCTTCTTGGAAATCTCTATCAATAAAAACAAAAGGTTAGACTGGTTTTGACAAAGTTTTCAAATTTTGACGTATGAATAATTTAAATCTGATTTCAGACTACTTTTTAACCAGATCTCTCAACTGTGGCATATCATAAAAAAATAACTTATTTAACATGTTGGTTTTAACTTCAGTTTTCAGTTCCTTATCAGCAAGAGCAAAAATTACTTGTTGAAGGGACAATTGCCAAGTGTGATGCATGAAACTCTGGTAAACAACTATTCTTACGGCTACAAATTTTTAAAACTCGTTTATTGTCATAGCTGAAAGGCAATATTGAAATGTCATTAAATCACTTAAAGGTGCTTGAAAAGTATAAGGGCTAAGTAAAAAGGAAAAAAAAATTTAAAAAAATTTTCAGAATAAAGAATCTATAAAAAATCAATGTAGTTGGTTGCAGCCTTCAGATGATTTAATGTTTTTTAATTAAAAATTTTGGAACTAGCAGGGTTGTACAATTGAGTCATTTAAATAACCAATAAAATAAGTCAATACTATCAGTCATAAACCTTGCTTCATGATGAGCTCCTGGCTATTCAAATTAAAAGAGAGTATGATAGTTGTGACACAGAACTTATAATAATATAAGAAATGATGAACTGGGATACAGAAGCCTTAAGTATTCCAGGCAATTTTAAACAGTAATGAGTCTGGTTTAAAGGCAACTTGAGACCATTCAAAGTATTCGATTCGTTTAAGTTTTTCTACATCTTCATAAATCTGTTGCCATAATTTTTGGAGAATTACACAAAGCTTCTTAATAGGACTACTTTTTGGACCAAAATTAGTTTTTATCACATGAGCCATGTGCTTTTCATAGATTTGATGTCTGCACGTTTACCAAAGAGCTGGTCTTCCTAGGACATAAGAAATAATAACGCTTACTGCACCTTTATTTTTTCTTGTTTTACAAGATGTTGTGTTAGAACAATTCAAAGAATCTGATAAGACATTTTGAAGTATTCAAGGATTGTTTAGATGGTAATGAATTGATCACTTTCCTTGGAGCTGAATGCCAAGAATTCAGTCTTGCGAACCAGACTCTAGCGATGATGTGTAAATCGTAACTCTATCATAATTTTGAGATTTTCCTTTTTCCCAATTGTATATTTTCAATATCAGATAATATATATATAGTGATAATATTCATGATCAAAGTTTATTTGAATCGATAACTAATTCAATACCCGTGATAGTATATTCAAACAAAAAACACATTTCCCCGCTTAAGTATGCGTGGCGACATTTTTTCTATAAGAATAATTAATAAATGGAACTCTTTTCCTTACAACGTCGAAAAACAACCTTCGATAAAAAGTATTTAAGATTTTTAGAAGTATTTAATATGTGGAAAGAAAAACTACGTATGCTCGAGTGATTACTTTTCCTTTTGCTACCCGATTCCATAAATAAACGGATAAGTGGAAACTTCCCTTTACGTCTAACTGATTACTCTTTTGAAAAAACCAATCGGCTTTTAAATGTGATTTAAGACTCAGAACTATGACCTTTATCGCAAAGATGTTGGAATGCGTAGTTCATAAATGGTTGTTACGCTCCGTTACGTCTCAATTGGTTACACCTTTAAAAGCTACTATCTCCTACTTTTATTCACGTTACGTCTTAACTGATTACTGTTTTGAAAACCAATTGGTTTTTAAATGTGATCCTCAGAATATGACCTTTATTGCAAAAATATTGGCATGCATGGTTCTTAAATAAATAAATATAAAAATAAAAAATAGCCATTATTTTTTCCAAATTGCTTTTGTTACTCAATCTAAATCTTTAATTTCATTTTAGGTTTAATATCTACCGTTTAAAATGGACCTAATGCTAAATTTGAGATCTTGTATTATATTTTGGGATATTTGGAATGAAATTGATTTTATTTTTGAGTCCGAAAGAATTGAGAGCGACATTATAAAATGGTGCTGCTTTATCAAAATATTTTTTGCGAGAAGGTATAATACCGATGTGATTAAAAATCATTTTTGGTATCGATTTAATGATGTTTGGTGGATAACTGAAATTGATGTTAATATATAAAAAATCACCTCATAATTTCTCCTTTGTTCATAGTTATCTGAATTACGCAAACATTGCTTGGTGTAGCACAAATCAAAACAAAATTAAAAAACTTTTTAATAAACAAAAACATGCAATGAGAATAATATCTAATGTAGGCCGTTTTACTCATTCCAAAGAACTATTTATAAAGCTGAATATACTCAATGTCTACCAAATAAATATTTTTCATCTTTTAATTTTCATGTATAAAGTTAATAAAAGAACAACACTAAACATTTTTAATTCGTTATTCAAAATAAATAAACATAGATACTTAACCAAAAACTCAAACAACACCTATATTCAGCCCACAACTGAGTTTTCATTATCCATTAGAGGACCAAAAGTATGGAATAAAATCCTATCTAATAAACTTAAAACTCTTGAAACTCTTGACGAATTTAATGTAAAATTGAAGCAAATGCTCCTAGTTAGTGATGGATTGCTTAACTTTTTTGGGTGACACAGATAAGTTTTTTCGATTTAGTTTAAAGTTTATCTTTGTCAACCCTTTTATGGATTTGGTTGAAGCATGCTTAAATACATGCTTAAATATATATTAATTGGAAAGGTTCAATTTCTTCTCAATTCTGTGTTTTATTAATAATTCTAGTATTTAATCTTAATTAATTAAAAAAAAAAAAAAAAAAGTTGTTAAAAACCTTTTTTTTTATTTTATTGCAAGTTTTACTTGGTGCAAATTTATATTAATCTTTATATACTTATTTATTTAATATTTATTTCTAAGAATTTGTTATTTTACTTTTTATTGATTATTTTCTTACTTTAAAAGAAATTAAAAAAAAAAAAAAAAAAAATTCTTTATGACCCTGTAACTTTTTGTTTTTGTTTTATCTTTTTAAAAATAAAGTCTTATTTTATATATATTGGTAACATTTACATACTCTATACGAAATTTTTTTTTTTTTACGGAATCAATCTCGGGACTTGGCGATAAGACAAATTGTGTCTTCTTCTTGCGCCGGCCATCTGTATATTGGAAATATTGGTTGTATTTATATTTTTTATACGGCAAAAAATGGAGAGAAAAAAAATAAATAAAAAAAATAATGATAAAAGATTATCTTCAAGTTTTCTATAAAGTTGAAAAGAGTTCTCAGAAAGGTTATACTGATATCAAGAAAATTTACAGTTTTTAAATATAGTCTGATAGTAGTGTTAAGATCAAAATTTTGATTTGTTTCTATTTTTTCCGATTGAGGACCGCTGATATTATAGAAGCAGCAAATACCATCATCTCAATATTGACCTGTAATATTAAGTCCATATTCTTTCGCAATAGTATATAAGGTAAAGTGGCTAACTATTTCGCTTTTTGTGTTTGGTCTGCTAAATTTTTTATCCACAAATTATTTTATGAAAAAGTAAAGATTTAGAGTAAATAAATTTAATCAATTTAATTGGAAATTTAGTTAATTGTTTTGCATGGCTTAAAGAATCTTGAAAAAGTTGTTTAAAAATTAAAAGGTAAAACTCGTCAATATCGTATTGAATGAAAGTATATTTAATTCTTTCAGGTATGGATTTGAACCATATTTATGACGTCATTTGTGTTATGGCATTTATTTATTTTTTTTAATTTTATTTAAGTGCCCCAAGAAGTTCTTACGGTCTTATCACAGAGCACCACGGATGAGCATTTAATTGGAAATTCACGCCTCCTTCCTAACCGATGTCGCAAAACTTGCCCAGAGGTGGGGTTTGAACCACTTATCATGGCTAGACGCTCTAGTCTGTCATCTATATATAAACATTTTAGTACCTGTGTTAATGCTTTTATATTGTGTAATGTCAGATATTTTATTTGTTTTATCAATGTTTTCAGTATTTGAAACAATGCTTATGAAACAATGCAGCTTATGAAACAATAATTTATCAAGCTTGTACAGGTTTCTTGATTTATCAGTGAATCACCAATACGGGTGACAGGAATAATGTCGAAAAATGAACTTCAGAATAATGTCGAATATATTCAAAAAAAGGCTTAATGTTGCAGAAAAAAAAAGGAATAGTGTCGCAAAAGGTTTTGAGAAATAGTGTCGAAAATACAATAAAGGGATAATGTCGTAAATGAATTTATTGAATAGTGTCAAAAACAAAAAAAAAGAATAGTGTCGCAAATAGTAAAAACGGAATAGTGTCGCAAACAGGTAATTTCAGCAATTGCTTACTCTTTTTGCTTATCTTTATAGCATATGGCTTTTACAGAAAAAAAAAAAAAAGAATAATGAAAGAAAAGATTGCTACCAAAGCCTTAACCCTCAATCGATATAGCGGCACTCCTTTGCGGCAGCAGGCTAGAAGATAATTGGTGTAAGTACTGGAGCCCCCGGCAGCAGGCTATTTCAGTATGACATCAGTCATGTTATCTAAACACTCATTTGTATTTATTTTTTTATTTTTGTTGCTATTCATTAACCTCTTTTAGAAAATTGTTTCTTTTTTCACTATATATTAAATTCATTTACAACACTACTCCTTTTTTTTTTGTTTTCAACACTACACCGTTTATACCATTTGCGACACTACTTTGTTTTTTTTTCTTTCGACACTATTCATTAAACTCCTTTGCGACATTATTCCTTTTTTTATTTTCGACACTATTCATTAAAGTCATTTGCGACATTATTCCTTACTCTGTTATTCGACAATCAGTAATGCGACAATTTGTAACACTATTCCTTTTTTACATTTTCAACAATCAAATTTGCGACAATAAAATTTTGCGCCAATCAAAATTTTCCGCCACACCGACAAATACATCTCGTAAAGGTTTTATTTTTGCAATGTTATTTTGCAACTGTTTTTGAAAACTGTTTTAAATTATAGTAAATGATATGTTCTTAATTAGCTTAAGCAAATCGTTTTCAAAACTTACTAAATCACGGTGTTGCCCAGTGGGCATGCGTCGTCTGGGGGACGTCTGTCGGACGAACGTCTTCCAACACATGCCAACTGGGTGCGGTGGAGACTTTCTTGGTTTGAGATCAAAATGTCAAGCAGACTCTTGCATATCGCTGTCTGAAACATGTTACCTTGCTTAATTTTACCTTGTTTAATTCATTTGAAATTACTTTTTGTTCAAATGAAGATTTTGTTAAAATAAAGTTTCATATTTATCAGTCTAACGTGTTTTATGTTTTATGCTTTATATATATGGAAAAATTACTTTACCCATCTTTAAAGATCTTACTTTGTAAAACCAATAAATAATTATATATATATATATATATATATATATATATATATATATATATATATATATATATATACATATATATATGTATATATGTATATATATATATATATATATATATATATATATATATATATATATATATATATATATATATATATATATATATATATATATATAAATGTTAATCAGTTTTGTCTTACATTTCGTGCATCTTTATAATTGTTTTTCTCAACTTTTATATTTATGATATTTTTCTAATCTTGAAATAAAAACTAAAAAACTTCATTCTCTCATTGGATGATGTAATCAGGTACTTTTAATAGTAACTATGTTTTTTTTTTATGTTAAAAACTTCCTTGCAAATTGTAAAATACATGTATACAACGTTGCATTACATCAGCTTATCTGTTATTGAAAGTTATTACACTTCGAAAAGGTTCTGATGATGAAATCAACACAACCTTTTTTAAAAAAATTCTTGTTTATAATTTCTAAAGTAATCAACCTACTATAAAAAAGCATTGAGCAGTAAAGTTAAAAAAATTCAAAATGTTCAAAAATTCCAGTAAAATCCAATATAATTGAATTAAATTAGAAGAAACTGTTTAAAAAAAAAAACTTACCTAAATGTAGCGTTTAATACAGGAACATTGTTCAAGAAGGTAAATATCATAAGAAAAAATGCGCACACAGCAAACAGAGGAAATAGCTTACAGCTTGGTGTGCATCTACTTTCAATAACTTTTGTGACGTTAGGTGGCAAGCAGGTACAGTTGTGGTACATCTATACAAATTATCAACTAATTGCATGCATTAAAAAAACACACTTTAAAAGTAGAATCAATAAAATAAACAAAGCAAGGAAACAACATACTCCATCTAAAAAATTTATTTTAGAGCATCCAGCATAACACGGTGAATAAAAAGTCTGCTGATCTTCAACTGAACAAACAGGCTTGTATTTTTTATTACAATTACAATCTATATTGCATTGATTTTCCAATGAGACTGAAACCATACTAAACACCAAAGAATAATAATGAATATAATTTTCCAAGATTCTTTTTAAAATCAGAAGTTTTCAAATTTTATATTTTTGTACTTTATACAATTTGTATAAATATATATACATTACTAAACGAAAACCAGGAACGTAAGACATATGGTATCTTTTCATTTTTATACATCATACATACATACACACATACATACATGCATACATACATACATACATACATACATACATACATACATACATACATACATACATACATACATACATACATACATACATACATACATACATACATACATACATACATACATACATACATACATACATACATACATACATACATACATACATACATACATACATACATACATACATACATACATACATACATACATACATACATACATACATACATACATACATACATACATACATATATACATTCATACATACATAAGCTTCACAATTGGCAAATCAACAGTCTATTATCAATTTGAACAAAATTCTCACACAATAGATAGCAAAAAGCATGTCACTACTGTTCTTGTAAAACTCATCATGGCATCATCATTGAGACAGGCAATGATCCTCCTAAAAATCATCCAATAGATACACGAATTTTTTGCTTCGTTTGAGAATTTGAAGAAATTGCCTGCATTCTTGAGACCAACAGAAGTTGTCTTAGTGATTCACGATGATAAAGTATTCTTTACTCTCTCTTGATCATTCATATGGAATATAAAGAAAGATTACCTAAATACATTTTTGTCATCTTACTCCATCAGTCATTGCTCGACTGAAAAGTGATAAAGATAGATTTGGAACTAGAAAATTAATGAGCCACTCAGGAAAATTAATACAAGAAAATTAATGAAAATTAAATAACACAAGAAAATTAATGAGCCACTCACTACTTATAGCATAGGAAGGATCTTACATAATATTCTGTTTTAAACCCGGCTACCGTTGATTTTATTATTAAGTATAGGCTATACTTAATTAAGATCAACGGTAGCCTGCTTTAATACCAAAACAAAGATGTTTATAAATAAACCTGTTATGTATTTAAAGTATTTATTATAATGCTTTTTTCAGCGACTAGCAATTTGTGAATGCCAATCTGATGTTCTTGGAGAACTGTTTAAAAATTTTTTAACTAAATTTTTATGAAGTGTTTACCACTTATACTAAAATAAATGAAATAAGCTTTACGATTTTCAAAAAAAAGTACATATTTTTAGTATTTTGACAGACAACCTTTTTTTTGTGGTTATTTTAAGAGTGCTTTTTGGTTACTCAGGAAACCGCATGCATTTTAATTAATTTTTAAAAAACGTAATGCATCGCTAAAAAGGCTGCCGACGGGTACCCGGGTACACGCCTGTTGGTTACAGCCCGGGTAGCATTTTCAAATGACGGGTAACCGTCGTTTTATAAGTTTAAAATTCATTTCATTCTATTTTTATTTCATATTTTCATTCATTTTTGTACTTTAAAACCAATAATCAAAATATAACAGTTTAACAATATTAGACTGGTGCGTGAAAAAAGATCTTGTTAAATGTTGAAGATCTTATGAAAGAAGATCTCGATGATCTTGTTGAAGAAGATCTCGAAGATCTTGTTGAAGAAGATCTCGAAGATCTTGTTGAAGAAGATCTCGAAGATCTTGTTGAAGAAAATTTTGTTGAAGAAGATCTCGAAGATCTTGTTAAAGAAGATCTCGAAGATCTTGTTGAAGAAGATCTTGAAGATCTTGTTAAAGAAGATCTTGAAGATCTTGTTGAAGAAGATCTTGAAGATCTTGTTGAAGAAGATCTTGAAGATCTTATTGAAGAAGCTCTTGTAGATCAAGATGAAAATTTTTAACAACTTTATAATATAACTTTTTTATTATAACATTTAATATAACTTGTGGAAAGTTTATTTATAACATTTAATATAACTTGTGGAATAATTTTTTATAACATTTAATATAACTTGTGGAAAGTTTATTTATAACATTTAATATAACTTGTAAAATGTTTTTTATAACATTTAATATAACTTGTGGACTGTTTTGAACGGTAAACTTTATTCAATTCACCGCTCGAAACAGCAAGACATATTTTTTAATGATGTTTTAGGTAACACGGATGCACTTTCATGTTTTGAGTTTTACTAATACAATATATATATGCACGGATGCTTTTTTATTTTGATAACATAAATAATAATTACTACTTTTAAATTTAATTTTTAAATTATTTATATAAGATTTAAAAATAATGCTCTTTGCACCACAACCTGGGATAGTTTAATTTTAATAATTATCTATAATATTATATATAAAAAATAACGATCAACAACTAACAATCAAAAAGTTTTTTCTATTTTTACCTGTTGTAATATGGAATTTCAACACCCACTACTTCACGCCCGTTGCAGCCAATAAAAACGGTGGCTGTAAGTGCGGTTGCAACTAATGCAATAACAGCAGAATATTTTAAGGTTGATTGACAGCTCCAACTGTAACGTTTGCTTAGGTATCCTCCAAAAATAATTCCGCCAGCAGCTCCTGTTTTAAATATACTTAATATTAACTCTCCAAAGTTAAACACAACTGTTTCTACTTACGCTAGAATAATTCACTTTCGGGTTTGATATAATTTTTTCTAAGTTAAGCTAAAAATTCTCAATAACGAAACTGTATATAAAATATTAAATATCATGAAGGGCGTTAAAACTTTCATTGGATATCATTAAGGGCGTTTCAAATTTTAAAACACTACTTTGATGAAACTAAGAAAAGTAATTTTGTTTAATTAATGTAGCTATCAATTTTTTAAATTTTCATACTTTATAAAATTATTTACATTGTCGGCATCGAAACAGAGCTAAATAACGTTTTGTTAAAATGAGCTCTAAATTTTGAATATTTATTATATATTTATTATATATATATTTATTAGTCTGGTTTTATGCAAGTTTCTTTTTTATTATTATCAAAACGATAGTTGCAATAGTAAAGCTATATTGTTCATAAAAAGTTAAGAAAACTATTTATATGAAGTCTAATTAAAACAAACACACACACACATACACAAATAGATCTGTATCTTCATTTCTTTAAAAAAATATATAATCAAAAAAATGTATTGCTTAATGTTAACTATTAACTTAAAATAAGAAATTGTTTTTACACAACCTAGAAGATTAAGAAAAGCTCCGCAAAAACCATCAATTTTTTTTAGTAGCAATAAGGTTTCTGATGTTTACTGAAGGGGAGAGTAGGTATTTGCGAACACTTAATGCATACAGACATACTATATCCTGTCAAATCTAGACAATATTTCGTCTGGCTTTAACGCGCTAAGTTTGGGAAGTCAGACGAGAAAACTTTGGTTATAAAAACGTGTAGAAGAATATTTTTTAAGCATCTTTAATGATACTAAATTGCTTTTGTAAAAAGTTAAATAAAATATATGAACAAAAAGAAATTTAATTTATCTCTTACTCTAAAACATTTTTTTTTTAATTATAACGCTGCTGTAACAACCTAATTTGAACTAAACTTAACTTTTCTAAAAAAGGTAGAAAATAAACCATAAAACCCCCTGAAAAAACTAAAACTTCGTAATATTCCATTGTTTTTTCTAACATCAGTGTAAAGCCGCAGGAACATATTTGTTCCGGTAGATTGTAAAATGCATTAACGCAAAAACCAAAGTTTTCTCGTCTAACTTCCCAAAGTTCACGGGAAAAAAAGTCAGACGAAATATCGAGTACTGTCGAACCATGCTATTATACTAATATCGTCTATGATACTGTCATACATTTGTCATCAAATGGTATCAATGCCTTCAGTTGAATGTATGTTTAGACCCATTTATTTAGAGGTTGACTACCGTGACAACCTCTTAATAGATGCTGTTTAGAGGTTGTTACGGTAACGATAATCATACAAAAATATGATAATCATACAAAAGTTATAAGTTTTATTTAAAACATTTTATAAAACTATTGAGCTTAGAGCACGCACAAAACCAAACTCCAAACGTCCTATGGATGCACTATTGTTATATCTGAATAACTTTATAAAATTTTTTGGATATACCTAGTAAACTGTTTTCACTTAATTCTTTAAGCATTTAAAAAAACACGCACAAAAGTGGTTAATATTGAGGTATTTGGAACTATTGCATTGACGATGAAGTTAATGATTTTTACATTAAAAATAACAGTGCACTAATGATCACAATGTTGTAAAGAATGTTAATATAAAAATTTCTAATTTTATTAAAAACTTATCATACTGAAAGCCGGAAAAAATTGCTAATTTTTTTTATTACTAGATTAAAAATTTCTTATTTTGTAAATATAACAACATTTATTTAATTTTTAGATATGATTACTGCTACTGTTAAAAAAAGACTAATTAAAGTTAGCGAAACGAAGGTTCGAAAAAAAATTTAGAATAAATAAAATTTTGTTAAATCTAATTTTCTGCAACTTAATTTTTTTTTGGTCATCAAGGTCCTCGAAAAAGGCCCAACGGTCTTGTCAAAGAGCACTGCTGAAGAGCATTTAACTAGAGAGTTCACGCAGCCTTCGCATATATGAACAATGCATTAACCAGATATAAGCAAGTAACTAGATTTTATTCCAAAGGTAATTTAGTCCTCTCTATATCCAACCTCAAAAAGACTTAAAATATATACCGTTTATAAAAAACAAGCATAAAGCAGGACCAGATTTACCCTAAAATTAAGTAAGCTTCCGTCTAGAGCATCACAATTATCAGGGGTCTCAAGAAAATTTAAAAGTATTTTGTTAAAAAGAAAATTTAATTTATAAAAGCAATCTTAGAAGCTTTAAATTTTTAAAAACTCAAATTCAGAAAAAGACCATTATCTAAAAAAAGACCATTATCTATAAAATACCGCCAAAAATGATTGGAGGAACTTTTAGTGATTATTATTCATGGGATATAATCACTAAAAGTTCCTCCAATCATCAACATTTATTCAAAAATTTTGGCGATATTTTATACGGAATAATTCATATTATGAGTTAAAATTCAATTTGCACAACTGATTGCGCTCAACTGCGGTAACATACTTTCTCAATTAAGCCTATTTAAGTGTGGTTAAAAATACTATAATTATTTAATATAATTACTTAATAATAATTTAAAAGCTTAGCAGCCATTAAATTATAGATTTCCGTAAAATATCCAGTGGTGCGCACATCCAGTGGTGGTGCGCACATCCAGTGGTGCGCACATGATTCAAACCAGCCCTGATCCTTTGAGAAGAGATGACAAAAATTGTGCTCCTTCTTGTCGTGATTGATCATTAGATCTGATAAGACCGAGGCACAGCTCTTTTCAGCAAATTCAAAAGTCTGTTTCTTCAACAGAAGATTCACTGTCCTGCTTTAAATATAATTTGCAATGAAGATAATTAGTTCCTTAAGCCTTCTTATATTCATATTGTATTTTGCTATGGAGTGAATATTAAAAATGAACTTGAATACCTAGAGAGTCTAAATGAGTTCTGTAATGATCGTGAGGGAAAATTAATCCCACCTCCAAATCTTGCTTTTCTTTGATCTCATTCCATACTTCATAGACATCCTTTTGACAACTGCCTTTTGTCTTTGTCGGATGAGCGTTGTTATAAAATTGTAACGATCGCTATTCAACTAATTCCATTTGGAAAATTTGGAAAGTTATTTTTACTTTGAACAATTATTAATGGTTGCTACACAAGCAAATTCCTTTAGACAAACTTTTGTAATAGCTTGTCTCTTTAGACAAGCTCAATTGCAAAAAAGAACATCACAAAGCATAAGGAGATCTATAAATGTTGTAAAAGTCACATCTTTTTTGTACTAGAAATACTTAACTGTCATAATATAAAAAAAATCAAATTTTGTTGTAGATAATCTGTATTATCTTTCCATTTCAGCAAAGAAATGTGAAACTTTTGATTTCAATTCATGAGTTTTGATTTGGTAATGTATTGTGGGACCAGAAAAATTATTATGTTGCTTCTTGTCTACATATTGAACCAGTGAAGCAATCGAGAGTAGTTGATGGCAGCAAACATAGAGAAAAATTTTTTTTTTAAATAAATGACAATGAAATTAGAGTATACAAGAACTTTTTTTAAATAGTATTTGTATTGACCATAAAAATTTTTTTTTTCCATTCTCCGGAAACAACACATGTATCATGTGTGATTCTTTTTTTAATGAACTGAAATGATCATAATCAGTAGAAAGGTCAGAAACAGAATATTCAAAAATTATTCATTTGGACAATGCGACTAATAAGTATCATTTGAAGGCTAAAGAGAAAAAGTTGCTGGAAATCCGGAATTAATAGTTGTAATGACAGTCCTTCTAAAATATTTGCCCGAACTTTACTTAAAAAATAGCCAGATTTTTTATTTTAAGAAACTCTGGATATTCAACTATGATTGATAATATGATAGCACAAGAAAAAAATTAAATTCATCCAAGAGACAATGACACTAAATATAAAATGGCCTACTACCTGGACAGATAATTATCCTGGGAAAAACCGCAACATTATGATAAAGATGTTGGATTTTATTTTAATGATTAAATACCTGGAGACCATCAATCATAAATTTTTATTAGTGGATACATGAAGAAAGATGATTTTCTTTGCTTTGTGAAAATAGAGCGTCAATAGTGGACAGAAAATAGCCCGACTACAGCACACCAGCATCTATATCAACAATGTTTGTAGGTACATAGAGGAGAAAATGGAAGCTCTTCTATAGAACTTCCTTTGAAGAAGAAGACTTCTTTGTAGTGGATTTGAGAAGAAACAAAAGGAGGATTGTCAAGGTTCCGGTCAGTCTTCCGCAATTGAGAGCGGAAAAAAATCCCATTTGCAAACAAAAATAACAGGATATCAAGGACGTAAGGCAAATTAGCCTATACCATTGCTTTAAAATGTAAACACAACTTTACATAAAAAATTAATAAAAATTTGTTGAAAAACAAAGTTTTTTTTTTTTGCCTAGTTTAAAAAAATAAAAGACTAAAATATATAAATAAAAAATCTAATTGATTTTAAACGTGTCAAAATAGGGTCTTAAGAAGCGTTTTTTTTTTAACTCTTTATTTGTAAATTCATAGCACACAATTTATTGACGGAAATTATAATTTAATCATTTCCAAAAACACTTAAACGGCGCATTTTTCTTAAAAAAAAGTAATATTAAGAAAGTGGTAAAATTAAGATGATATTGTTTGCTTTTTAAACCATTTTCCGGAGATAAAAACATTTTAACTGCTTTTAAAACCATTTTCTGGAGATAAAAATCTTAAGCCTACAAAACTAAATCGAATAACTTTTGCTAAATCTTAAAAATGTTAAAAAACTTGTCTTAAACATTTTAATAATTTGAATTATTGTTTTAATCATATTGCAAGGATTTATTGTGAAGAGATGTGTCTCTTCACAATAGATTATTACACTTTATATTCTGTACAAAAGTAGTTTAAAAAATTACCGGGTATAACAATGATGCCAGTGTACAAAGATGATTGTGAAGCTGGTAAAAAAAATTGAGTTTCTATAAACTTTGATAAAAATGTTGCAAAACCACCTGTAGCTAAACTTTCTGATGCTGTGGCTAATGTTATAAACAAAAAAGATTTGTTTTTTAGCAGGTTTTTTATTGAAGGCCAAATAGACTTTAAATCATGACGCAGTGTCTGATCTTCTTCTGTCGTATCTTCTAACTCATTTTTCTTTTTGCGGATTTCTTTGGAGTCTGAGAAAATTCGAGGAAATCCAAGCATAGGAAAAATAGGGATTAAAAGGATACCAGCTCCTATTAAAAAGCCAATCCACCATGCTCCTACCCAGTTACCATCTTGAGTCGTTAAGGCTGAGTTAGTTGGCTAAACAAAAGAAAATTGCTCTATTGTACGTTTCTAATACTTGCTGCAGCCAGTCTAAAAACGAAGCATACAAATCAATAACTCTTTTTAAAATTAAAAAGCAAAATAAAAGTCGTATCTTCGTAATCGTAAAGTTCTGAAGTTTTTCTCGTGTAACGGTTACAAAGCCTAAAACACTTGTCGAGTTACTACAGAGCGTTCTCATAAAAAGTGACCGACTCATTTTAACATTTTTTTTAATAAAATAACCACGGAAGTATATATGCAGCAGTTAAAAAGGTGACGAACTTATAATTTATGCATTTGAAAAAATTCCATGACGCAAAAATTATTAAAAAATCTATTATTGAAACAATGTTCGCATTAAACTGTTCTAATTATATCATTTTGTATGAACTTTTTGAAATCATTACCATATATTTTTTTAAATCTTGCTTATATAATATAGCAACCTGTAAAAGCAACCAATAGTAATGTTACGACATTTTGTGCATTGACAAATAATCTTAAAACAGACGTGATATTATGGAAGACTAGGGCTAGTTAGTGGTAAGTAGTAGTTAATAGGTAGTAGGGAAACTCTGACTAGTTGCACCACATTTCTTAAAACTATATTTATATCCTATAACTTTGATTTCTTTTTTAAAAAAAATTAAAGGGTAATAAAATAGCTCTTAGGGAGGTATTATTCCAACATCGTAATGGAAAACTTGCAGCTTACCCCGCTCTGGGACAAAACATCCATTATTTTATAAAAGTGCTTAACCTGAAGTTATATTATGGTTCAACTTACATCAAATTCATAACTTAACGTTAACTTACCCTTAACTAAATGAATAAATATAATAAAATTAAAAAAAATTCTTTGAATGGCATTGACACTTTTTTTTGCAACTTACCCTTGTTGTAACTAGCCCCAGTCTCCCTTACCAATTGAGTCAAAAAAACATTCCTTAAAAAAATTTTTTTTTTGTTTTTTCGTGGAAATGACTTTGACATATTTTTAAAAACATAAAGTAACGTCAAAGAAAGTTGGATATTTTGTTGAATATCCGAAAATAGCTATTTTCGGGCTTTCGGTAAAATTCTCGAAATTTAATGGTTGATTGTTTGAGCTTTTTCCGGGGAAAAAGTTTTGGAACGTTACAAAAAAAAAATTGAAATTTTCAGCACTAATCCAAATCAGATTAATGAATTAATTTCTATTCGAAAAAGCAGAAATAAAAAGATGTTTTTAACTTTTTTCCAATTTTGTTCCTTTGACTTTTACAAAAAAATAGAACTGCAGTATCATATTGCACATGTATGTATATAATATAATAATGTATGTATGTATGTATGTATGTATGTATGTATGTATGTATGTATGTATGTATGTATGTATGTATGTATGTATGTATGTATGTATGTATGTATGTATGTATGTATGTATGTATGTATGTATGTATGTATGTATGTATGTATGTATGTATGTATGTATGTATGTATGTATGTATGTATGTATGTATGTATGTATGTATGTATGTATGTATGTATGTATGTATGTATGTATGTATGTATGTATGTATGTATGTATGTATGTATGTATGTATGTATTTATGTATGTATGTATGTGTGTATGTATGTATGTATGTATATTTGTACATTTGTATTTTAGTGTACCCGACCGCAGGTGATTAGAGTGGATAACCGAGATGCTTTTAAACCAAGATTACAAGCTCACGAGTTCAACAAAATCTTCATTGATATCGGTTCTCAACTCGCAAATAAAATTCCTAATACCTAAGTTGTGTTCGATAACTTTTTAACACTGATGAATTTGCTCCAATGAAATATCTTCTGAGCTATCATTTGAGGAGTTTCAAGTGTCATTTAAATCTATTAAAAAATAAGCCCCTGGAGCTGAAGAAATATGCAAAACATAGTCTTAGAATGCTTTGAATAATTAAAAGATATTCTCTTTAAAATTTTCAAAGCATCAAAACAACAAGGAGTTTTTACTGATCAGTTAAAAATAGCCAAGATAATCCACAAAGAAGGAGACAGAACTAATATATGTAATTACCGACCAATCTCTATTTTATCAACATTTTCCAAAATCTTAGAAAAAATTATTTACAGTAGATTTTATTCTTATTTTAACGACAAGAATATTTTTAATATTAAAACCAGTTTGGTTTTAAAAGAAATAGTTCTACTGAGCATGCAATCATCCAATTCGTCCGTGAAATCTTTAATTTTTTCAAATATTTGCAATTCATATTAGATATTTTTTTAGATTTATCAAAAGCATTTGATACAGTAAAATCACTTGATTTATAAACTTAAACATTATGGAGTAAATGGCTTTTAATTTATAATTTTGAAATGGCTTAAAAGTTATTTAACAACCCGAAAACAATTCGTTTTTTTTAACGATTGTTATCAAAAAAATATTTTAGATTTTTCATGTGGTGTTCCAAAAGAATCAATTATCGGGCCACTTCTTTTTTTAATCGACATTAATGATTTGCATAATGCTTCTAATCTTTTAAATATTATGTTTGCGGATGATACTAATTTAATTTTGTCTAATAGCAATAATAATAAACTCTTTACTACTATGAACGAAGAACTCAAAAAATATTTCTAGCAGGTTTAAATGCAATAAACTTATCTAATGCCAATAGGGAGGTGGAAGTCATTAGTGGCTACCTCTAAATAAAATTTTGAAGGCAAAATCATGTATAGCCTCCGGTGGTTTCTGCCTCCCAGATTGCCGCAACCGCCAAATTGGAGGCAGAAATATTTGCCTCCCGCCGGTGGGTGTTTGTTTTTAAGTTGACTAACAATTTAAATATTAATTAAGAACAAATGTTAATAACTTGACATCAAAGTTTT
Source organism: Hydra vulgaris (assembly GCF_038396675.1). Classification (NCBI taxonomy): domain Eukaryota; kingdom Metazoa; phylum Cnidaria; class Hydrozoa; order Anthoathecata; family Hydridae; genus Hydra; species Hydra vulgaris. The sequence continues at coordinate 37,406,276 of NC_088923.1, forward strand.
TTTTTATATGGTTTATTGAAAAAGTTTTGACTATTTAATTAAAATTATAATTTTGTCAATTAATCATTAGTCAGAAGCGATTCTATAAACTACATTTCTTGATATTTTGCCAATCATGTATTTGCACTTGGTTCTTGATATTATCTACAGACAATTTGATCATTTATTACCTTTCATTAAATCAACTTTTGCTCTTTGAACTGGTCAAACAAAATTACCTTCAATAGGCCCATCTATGCATGAAAAAAACATCATCAGGGTGCTCAAAATTTGGGATATTGTTGCAAAAAGTAAAATGTCGATAACTTTCTTTTAGACGGTGCTAAAAAATTTTAAAAGTTTGTAAAATTTATGCCCAAGTAAAAACCAAAAAACTAGAACAAAAGGAACTTTACTTTTGACGAAATTAAACTTCAAAAAGTGGGAAGCACTAAAAAAAGAGTACCTTTTTTGGCTAGTTTACTTTTCAAAACTTAATTTGACATTGAGTTTTTTAAATTGATCCGTTTCTGATAAAAGTTGTTTTGTAAATCTTATACACAATCTCATTTTTTGTTACTTTATATACAATTTTATAAGCTCAGTATATATACTAATATATAAAAGCATATAATAAAAGCATAAGATCAAATATTTGAATTAATTATGGTTAAATTTGGGTAGCTCATATTTAAAGGTCTACCAGATGTATCAGGCATTAATAAACTACTACAAGTGCCTTTGTTTATTTCAGCCTTTCTCGTTCTTTCCTCTACTTTATAAACTGCTTGAACATTTTATATATATAATAGTATATAAATATTAATTTATAAATACACTGATAAAATACTTAAATGCTTGTGCTTTTAAAAATTTTTTAAAAAATTTACAAATAGATTTAAAAAACATTGTTTATGAGAAAATATTCGATTAAATAGGAGGAAACTTAGAAAAAAAAGGTTTACGCCTCCGTCGTTGCGAACGTCGCTTATCTGGCCAGACCCGGCATTAAACCTTTTGGTTCCACCCCAGATCTCTAGCCGCAATGACTGCTTTAAATATAAATAGCAAATTTAAATATAAATATAAAACATCAAATTACAAATAAATATTAAATTAATTATTCGAACGAACAAACTTTCACTTACGCACCTGTTTAATATCTACCCACGTATTAAGTATTGGAAGACCAATGATGAAACCAACCGCTGGACCAATAACTGCTGCAGCATAATAAATACCCAAGTACAAGCTTCCTTGACCTCTATGTGTTACTTCTTCAATATGAGCAGGTGCTAAAGTATATAAAGGTGTTGCACCAATACCCATCAAAACAAAACCAAGAGCAAATAAGCCTTTATAATACCATAAAGTTCCTTCATTACAAGTTGTTTCAGGAACTGTATAGTTTGAAGAAATTTGACAAAAATCTGTTGAAATTTGGACACCAGCAGTGTAACTTCCAACGATGTACTTTGGGATAGTTGTTATAAAACATCCACAAGCCATTACCAGCATACCTGCTGCAATAAAACGAGGTTTATGATTATGACCAATGTAGCTGACAAAAAGACAGCAAATACCATAAGCTGCATCATAAGTAACACTAAGTAAAAGCCCACTCTCTGTACTTTTTAAACCATATTGTTTTTCTATAGATGTAATAGCAGTAAATGTTACTCCAGTAATTACTAGTCCTTGAGAAAGAGAACATATGCATAAAACTACAATCAAAAACGATGGTTTGTTAAGTTTTTGTAATGAACTGCCTGAAAATCTTCCCCAGCCATATTTATACACATCAATGACGGGTTCTACAACTGATTCCACGTCAGAAAACAAAATATCCTCAAATTGTTTTTCTGCATCAGCGTCTTGGAAAACTGGATTATCAAACATTGCATGCTTTTTTTCTGTTTAATACCACAAACAGTTTTCTAAACCAGAATTCTAAAGTAAAAACTAAATTTTATATATATATATATATATATATATATATATATATATATATATATATATATATATATATATATATATATATATACAATTATAATAATTTTTAGTGTTTAAAAAATAATTTTCATAATTTTTTAACGCTAAATTATTACAGTATGAAATTTAAAATTTATTGATGAATATAAATTTAGTTAAGAATAGTATGAAAATCTTTTATAGACAGGTGTAAAAATATCTTATAGGCAGGTGTACCTAAAATTTTAAAGCCTTTTGGTCTCAGGCTCCAACCGCATTACGCAGTATTATATGGTTCAATGTCCCATTTAACAAAAACTTTACCACAAATGTTGCTAAAACATTTTTAAAATTTCTGGAAAAAAATTTCCTAAAAACTACAAACTACCCAAAATCTTCTATACTGATAATATCAAAAAAGTTATAAAAAACCATGCCAAAAACAATTTTTTGAAAAATTAAAAAAAATGAAGTAAAATCTAACTGCTGAAACAAGGCAAAATGCCGCGTGGACGAAAAGTGTATATCCACAAATTTTATTTATAAATACATATTGCAACCCACCAAAGTTTATTTTGGATAATTAATAACGGAAATTATATTTAGCGGAGGGTGAGTGAAATATCATATATAGTAATCAAAAACTATTATTTAAAAAGTTATATACAAAAAGTCCACCACCCAATCAAACTATGTTTGGAATTTGAAAACCAAATTTAAAGAAACCCCTATTTTCACGTGGTCAATCTTAAAATCTATACCCTCCAACTCAAATATTGCCAAAAGATGCCCACTATGCTTATATAAAAAATTTACAATTAAATTGTATACAAAACTTGAAGAACTTTTAAATAAACGAACGGAAATTATATCTAAGTGCTGTCATGAAATCAAACTTTTATAAAAAAATTGCAAAGATTGCTACAAATCAAACTAATCTCTAATAATTATTATTTTATTTTAGTTAATAGATTTCTAAGCCAATTAAAAAAACCATTCACATTCATATCTCAAGTAAAACATATTTCATAGTTCGTTTAATATCTTTATGTTTTTATATGTATGAATATATATAATATGTAATGTATATATATATATATATATATATATATATATATATATATATATATATATATATATATATATATATATATATATATATATATATATATATATATATATATATATATATATATATATATATATATATATATATATATATATATATATATATATACATATATATATACATATATATATATATATATATATATATATATATATATATATATATATATATATATATATATATATATATATATATATATATATATATATATATCATAATATAATGTATGTATATATAGAAAGAAAGTGCAGCATATTTGGAATATTAATAGTAACTTTAAATACTCAAATATCTAAATTAATATAAACGCCATCTATATTGTTTTTTTGGGAACACTAGATCAAATAGCACATAAAGTAAATGATTAATAAAAACAGTGTGTTACCTTGATGTTTTTGCTGACAGCCACACTTTAAAAAAGCGTCAATTTTGAAAACTTTTTTGGTTAGAGTGTAACCCTTCATAAATATTAATAAATGCATAAATAAATCCTCCGTTTAATCGATTAAATTATGAGGAAACCTTATCGATCTTTGGTTGCTTTTTGATTTTGGTTTACTTATGAATGTCAATGGAAAAAAAAGGTGAATACAATTTGGAATACTATGTTTTAAACTACCTGCACCTCAAGTAAAATCACAAATTTGGAGATTTTTATTTCTGTAGAAATTTTGATAGGGTTCACAGGCCAAATTGTAAACATCTGGACTTGTTGTCTAACTTTTTTATTTTGTCTGGTATCGTTGTGGCTCTGCGCTGTATTAGCTCAATAATTTGTTCATCCTTTAAAAAATGAGGGTTCCAAGCTGGAACTGCAAACTTAAGTAAAGGATGGACATAGGTGGAGTAGACCCAGCAAACATTGTTTAAGTAGATTTGCAGTGGATATATAGGCCTTTTTTTAGTGGTTCATTGAAGGTGGTTACATCCATTGTAGTTCAAGTCGTTATTGAACAAAGGTCCAATTCCTCTATTGATTACTCAAAGTGAGTTAAAAATTTTCGGCCTAAGTTTATGCCCTTGCATTTCTTAGCGTTTCGCACCATGAGCCAAGACTTGGTCCAATAAACAATTTGGTTTGTATCTGATTGGAGTTAAAGTTAAGCAGCAAGTGAGTTGACAATGCTCAGAATTTTAGTGTCATTAGTGTAGATTTTACAACTGTTTCCTTCTGCTATTACATCTGGCAGATCGTTGATGAAAATGACGAATAAAATTGGTTCTAAAGACTGATCCTTGCGAAACCTTTTTTGTCACAGGAGTTATTGAGATCTGTTGAGTTGAAAATTTTTTACCCAATTTAGAAGATTCCCTTCAATTTTTAATTTGTAAAGCATTTGCTGATGTAGCACATGGTTAAATGTTTTTGCAAAATCCAGTAATATGACATCAACTGGTAGTTTTCTGGCTATATTTCCAATCAGGAAGTCCATTAATTCAAGGAGATTCGTAATGCATGCTTTTTTTCTCTAAGAAGCCATGTTAACTATTTGATAGAAGATTGTTTGATTTTAAATGCTGCATGGTTGCTTTCTTAACTAGTTTCTCCATTATTTTACACAAATTGAGGTGAGGAATATTTGTCTGTAGTTTGATGGGTCAATTCTGAAGCCCTTCTCAAGTAAAGGTATTAAATTTGCTTTAGACCATGAAGTTGGTGAATTTCACCATTGTTGAATGACTTTTGAAAGATGAGAATAAGTGGAGTAGATATTGAAGTAGAAAAAGCGCTTAAAACGCGAGGATTGACATTGTCTTCACAAAGTGATATGGATATATCAAGTGATAAGAGCTCCATTAGAGTGGCCTGAGTGTCAAATGCTATGCTGTTGAAGGTTATGTTATTTCTACAACCAGCGATCAGAGTGGGGAAGACTGTTATTCAGTCAGAGCTAATAATCTCACTGGAACTGGTGATTCGCATAGATGGGATATGATTTGGATGGTTATGCGATAAACTAGACTATACAACAAAGTTGAAAAAAATTAGTTTATATTTAAAAAATGATTTATGTAGTGTTTCTTTGCAAACACCAAAATACTATAATTAAAATTTTTAAGTGCACTGAACTGAAATTACTTTCAATTTTTTCGGTTTAGTGGCTTTTGTTAAAGACTTTTAAACTTTGCGTCAAATTATCTGATTTCAACATATTCGCTATTTAGGCTGGTTTGGTGCTAAGTCATCCATTTGTTACTGAGCGTTTACTATTTATGTATGAAAATAGTCTTTTAGTGTTGCGCTTATCATTGGCTAGAGCAAATTTGAAGGTTTTCATAAAAGAACGACTTAATTTTTTAACAAACTTTCTAGTTCCTCTATATTCCTGGATCAGGGATGTGATTTTCCATTTTGAACTGACGTTACAAGCCTAGAGTCATTTTTTAAGGCGAATCAGAGAATATAGATTTTTTGATGGTTTTTTCGGCATACAAGGGATAATTTGAAGACAGCATTCATTGTATTTGTTGAGCCAAAGCAGTTTATGGGAAATTTAAATCATCGACAATGATGATGCCATTGTATTTTTTGGTCGATACTGATATTTTGTCATTAAAAATAGCAATTAAAATCTTTGAGAAGGCCTCAATACCTGATGATGAAGGTCTATAAATGTAGCCTTGGAGCAGAATTTCGTTTAGAAGCTTTAGTATATTAGTTGATATAATTTGTATATTGATATGATAGATTTGATATGATTTATATATTGATATGATAGATTTGATATGCTTTGTATATTAATATGATAGATTTGATATAATTTTATATTGATATGATAGATTTGATATGATTTGTATATTGATATGACAGACTTGATATAATTTTTATATTGATATGATAGATTTGATATGATTTGTATATTAATATGATAGGTTTGATATGATTTGTATATTGTTTAATATCAAATCTCTCAAGTATTTATAGAGCATAAGTCAAATAAATTTTAGAGATCTTTGGATATGATGCGTCATCAGCATATATAGAAAATGGTATATGTATATATATATATATATACACACATATATATGTATGTATGTGTGTGTATATATATATATATATATATATATATATATATATATATATATATATATATATATATGCCAAACATTTATAGTTTTTTTAGCTTGTAAATGAATTTAAAATTCACTTACAAGCTAAAAAAAAGCAAAAAATAAAACAATTAATCATATTAACTTTGTAACAAGCACTTGCTAGGGGGTATTTTATAAAAATCACATGATAAAATCTCTATGCTGCGGCCAAGATAGCAACATGGATTTTAGCTTACCTACCTCTAATAATTATTTTACAAAAAACTGATCTTAAAAAAATTTTTAGAAAAAGTAATAAAGAAAGAATCTTAAAAAGATCTTAAAAGAATTTTAAAGTTAAATAAATCAAGTGCTAATTAAAAAAAATTTGATATTTCGAATTTGTTTTTTGCCTTCCGAATCCATATTTTCGAATTACATAATCACGCAATGTATGATTGTATCATATCACTGTATGATATGTATTGCAAGGCAAATATGGATTGGGTGGGCAGTGGACCTTGTTTATGCTATAAAACAAAGCGCTTAAATAAAACGTTCTCTGTTGAAACCATACCAAGCATAATTAGAAGAAGTTGGGCAAAATTAAAAAAAAAAATATTCGTGCTTTTTTGTGTTTAGCATTTTATATTAAATATTATTTAATAGTAATTTTTAGTTGTTTCTGAAATATTGTTGATTTTTTTTTGGTTTTTAGAAAATATTAAAATAATATAATCAAAAAGTTGAATAACTTTTTTTGTATGTTTCCTACTTAATTTTAGCCTTTGAAAAATTTCTTTTGAAAGTAAAGTAAGTTTTGAATTAAAATTTTTCAATTTTTCAAACAAAAAGGATAAAGTAAAGGGTACACACTGACATTAATTTGGAGTTGATATATAGTTTTAGCACTAGGAGAATAAAACCTTCACTTTGGTGCGATAAAGAAAATTGTGATTTCTTGAAATGTGTCATAAGATAACAGTTATAAGAAAGTGTGTAACCCATAAGAGTGTGAAGGCATAAACATAAAATTAAAAAAAAGAAACTAAGTGTTAAGTAGATGAAAACTTTTAGAGCGTTTTGTATTATAGCGTTTTTAAATTGAATTTGAAAGATTACGCAACCACCATTTAAAAAATTACCGGCTGCGATTTACCAATTAAAAACCATCAACGTTCGGTTAATATTCGGAGCCTTAACAGCATGATTAGAATACCATTTATCTCTCCGTTTTAAAACCGGTTTTTTAGAGTTTTTTTTAAACGGACACTCAAATTTTTCTTTGGTTTAAAGTAGATAAGTATCTTAGCTTAGACAGAATGGCAATGTTCAACTTAATAGAGATTTTGTTATAATGGTAAGTCCAAGCTAAGTTTTCTCCTTTATATCCAAAAGTTTTTTTTCCTATTTAACTTAATTTTGATCTGCTGGTCTAATTTTTTGTGACGACATTTAAATAATATTATATCAGTTTTTTTTAAAGTTAAGGGAAATTTTGTAGGCTTTTAGCCAGTTGCATTAGTTTTATTATGGTCAACATATGGTCAACTTTATTAACATATTTGTTGATTTTTTTATGGACTTTTAAATTGAGAAAGTTTGTGTCATCTGCAAAGTTTTGGACTCTCAAATATTTTATAGCTTTAGACATTATTTATATAAATAAGAAACAGAATAGGTCCAGGCTCAATTTTAGGAATGAAATGAGAGAAGAGATGAATCCTTAAAAATACCGACTGCTTTCTAAAAAAAAAATTCTCAAACCACCCGACTGAAATGAATCAAATGCCCGACTAACTCATAATACTCGTCAAAATATCAATTATAACTTCGTCTTCTTTGGTGGGGGTTATAAAACACCATTCCACCTATCCACCCTCATACCCTTTCTCCCATAGAATTGCCCCTGAAAAGGACCAAGGACAGATCCCCGAGAAACACTTAACTAGATTTGGTTTAAGTTTGAGTTCACCCCCATTAATAGTGGCTAATTAAGTTCTATTGATATAAACCAGCAGTTTGAAACTCCTCTAATACCGTAGAAGTGTAGTTTATAACGTAAAATGTCAACATCAACTGTGTGAAATGCTTTTTGAAGGTCGATAAAAATAACACAGCTAAATATTCCTTTATCTAGAGAATTTTTAATTTCTTCTGTTGGACTTAGTATAGCAAGTGAAATAAAATAGTTTGTTTGAGAACCCAAAAAAAAAAAGATCCAAATTGTAATTCAAAAAACTAATATAAAAAGTTCAAAAAATCATGTAGCACGTCTTGTTAATTTAAAAGATCGTTTTACTCATGCAAAGCCTATCTTATTTAGCATGAACATTCTTATTATTTATATGAGGTTAGCATTTTAGACGTACTTTGTTTTATTTTAAATGCAAAACTAACTCGTGTTCAATTTCTTTTGGTGATTTATATTCATGTATAGAAAAAAACAAGTATATATTGCAAAATAATTTTATACGAGAACCAAAATTAAAATAAAATATTGGCAAATTTTGTATTTCAATGCGTGAAGCACTTTTATGGAACAAAATAGTTTTGAATTGATTTCACTCGTGAATGGAGTTATTATTTCTTAAAAAGAAAACTAAAAGAAATCATTTTTATGATTGATGACATATATCTATTTTTTTGAATACTTGCATCTTAAAATATTCTATTTTAGATGAAATTTTACTTTAACATTATATATATTTAATCACTGTTTGATATTTATATTTTGTCAAGTTTATTTATGTTTTTATTTTGCTATTTTATTTTTATTTAACGTTCCAGCGGTTCTCGATGACTAGTTCCAGCGGTTCTCGATGACTAGTTCCAGCGGTTCTCGATGACTAGTTCCAGCGGTTCTCGATGACTAGTTCCAGCGGTTCTCGATGACTAGACCAAGTGGTCCTCTATGAGTCTCTGCATTCTTTTCATTTGAAAAAAAAAATCTTATGACAAAATATAAATTAAAAAAAAAAAAGGTTTAAATATTTAATTTCGCTAACTTAAAATACAACAATGTTGTGTCAACGTTGGTGTTTTGTTTTGGCGACGTCGCATTTGTAACCAAAACGACATAAAAAACCCGTTGGCAACCGATGTTGTGCCAACTCACAACTGTTATAACGTTTTACCAAAGTATGTGTGAGCGCCTATTTATAGACAATTCATTCCGGAGTGTTACCTCATCACGATATATTTGACTTTGACAAAAATGCGATGGGGACTACTTCTACATGAAAGTGATTTACAGCACACTAAAAGTTTACTCATTTTGGAAGCTTTTTTATTGATTTTTTACTGCATTTATTATTCAGTCTTAAAATATAAAAACAAATAATTAATACAATCAAAGTTCACAAACTTTCATTTCAGGACCGACGACACCCGGTAGGTGGCCTGGGGGCACGTGTCCTCTCCCCCCACACTTTTTTTCTAAAAACCTTTCTTTTTTTTTTTTAGAAAATTCAGGGTATAGAGAGCTTTTTTTAGATATTGACTATTGTGACCCCCTCCTCCCACTTAGAAACCCGTGTCGTCGGCCATGCATTTTAGTTCATAAAACCAAAGTTTGTTCTCATTTTAGTCGTTTTTCCACAATTTTAGCAAACAATTGAAATATAACACTTTGAGTTATAGAAAAAAATGGTGTTAAATAGTGTTATTATCAATGAAATACAATGAATCTAGATGTTATAGATGTTGTAATAATATAGCTATAAGTTTAGACTTGAGTTATACACACATACATACATACATACATACATACATACATACATACATACATACATACATACATACATACATACATACATACATACATACATACATACATACATACATACATACATACATACATACATACATACATACATACATACATACATACATACATACATACATACATACATACATACATACATACATACATACATACATACATACATACATACATACATACATACATACATACATACATACATACATACATACATACATACATACATACATACAAGAAATAAGACAAATTTTTTCCACTTATTAAAAGAAACCATACTTTAAACAAATAAAGTTGCAAAACATGTTTCGACTAATTTATAGTAATCTTCAGTTGGATTTAAAATCCCAACTAATTTTTATATACAAATATTCTACGGTAATTAAATATAAAATTAAATTAAAAAAAAAAAAAATTGTTGTTTATCTTTAATTACCGTAGAATATTTGTATATAAAAATTAAATGAGTTTTTAAACTAAACTGAAGATGACTAAAACTAGAAATTAGTTATTTTTTATTTACAATTCTCAATTGTTTTATCTATTTTGTTGTATATATATATATATATATATATATATATATATATATATATATATATATAATATATATATATATATATATATATATATAATATACTAGTTAAAGTGCAAAATGCATTAAAATTAGACATATAAAACTTTACTAACCAGGATTTGTTGTAATTCTTTAGTTTTCTTTTCAAAAAAGTTGTTTATTTTCTAAAAACTATAATGTTAAAATTATTGTCATTTACACGCTTATTGCAGTAAAATTTTTTGAACAACAAAAAATGTATTGAGATAATTCACAGCATAAGAAAGTTATTTGTAATCCAAGCTATTAAGTGATTAAAGCACTTATTTCTAAATTAAAATATTCCATTGTCAAGAAAGTACAAAAGTAATAAAAAACGCTAATATCTTTGATATTGCTTGATTTTTTTTTTTTTATTGTACCAGTTCATTTTTTTTATTTTTTTGAGATATTAACTAAAAAGTGGTTTCAAGTTCATGCTCAGAATTTTACGAAATTGTTAACATGATGACGCTGCAGTGACACAGTAAAGAAATTTTAAAAAAAGTTTTACTTTTTCGTCGGTTAAAAGAGAAATGTTTTTCGTTATTTATGCATGTGATTTATCACAATCATACTTTCTTACATTTTCTTTGATATTTTTTCAAAAACAGAAATGTTACCAAGAAGACATCCATTAATTATGTCAACATTTTTAATGCAATTTCGTATCCTTCTACTCCCTCCCCCCCCCCCCCATACCTCTCCCTCTTGTCAACTTATTTCAAGCTATATTTAATCCCCTTGAAATTATGATGTCAAAACTTGTATCTTTCTTCCCCTAAAAATATTTCTGAGAGAAATTAAATTTTAGAAATAATATATATATATATATATATATATATATATATATATATATATATATATGTGTGTATATATATATATATATATATATATATATATATATATATATATATATATATATATATATATATATATATATATATACACACACACACACACACAATAGTTTAAAGCAAAAAATAAAAAGAGACTTATAACATTTTATATACTCTTAAATATTTTTGATTACTGAAGGCCCATAAAATATATTTTCAAATCAATACAGCTCAAAGTTGAATGGGGAGAGGATAAAAAATTAAAAATAGGCAAGAAACTGAAACTTTATATAAAAATAGGTAAAAAAAAACAGCTTACACAGAAAGTTTAAACGCATTCGTTTTTTTAACTCGCATAATTATTCCTAGAAATGATGGCCTGATAAAATTATGAAATTTAGCGACCATTTTTATGTTTAGTTAAGTATGGTTATACTTTAACAATTTAAATAAGTAAAATATAGTAAGAATTAATTTAAAGAGTTGGAGGATGGTTAGATTAATTGAGCACTTACTCTCAAGTGCTTAATACATGGAAGGAGGAGGGGGAATAAAGGAGTAGAGTTGAGCGTTGCTTAACGTATAAAGCATGATTTCATCGTCTGCTTAGTAAGCAGACGCTATCCCAAAGCAGGAGTATCAGTTGACTACAGAAATCAATAGTTCACCTGTAGACAAAATAGTGAGTCGTACAATGATAAACAAATTATTACGTAAGAAAAAATTATATTTGTTTCTTAATGTTACGAAACCTTTGCTGCTAGTTTTAGATTATCAAAAACTCTTCTATTACTTTTATCTCTTTATTACATGCTGCAATCTTTATATTTCTATATTGGATGATGAAGAAACTTAGATAATGAACAACTTAGATAATGAACAACTTAGATAATAAACAACTTAGATAATGAACAACTTAGATAATTCATTCTCGGAGTATTTAAACACGATTGCCTCATGCAACTTTCTTCTTTTTATATCTTTTCCAACAAGAATTACAAATCGCTCAAGTGGTTTAATTAATAATATATTTTCTAATTCAATTTCTAAAGATATTTTATTTGGCAGTTTAACTAACAAAATATCGGATCATTTACCCTAGTTTTTAATTTTTTCATCTCTTAAAAAAAGAAAATGAATTTTCGTAAAAGAAATATTTTTCTACGACTAAATATGAAAGATTTCAAAAATGATTGTTTCAAAATAAACTGGGATGGTTTAATCAAGGTTTATATTGTTAATATTACAAATGATATGAAGATTTTTTCACTAGTTTTAACTCTCGTTTAGATAAAACGCGCCGCTATAAAAACCTAAGTAATCGTGGCTTAACTCAGGCCCTTAAACCATGGATTACTTCAGTAATTTTAACCTCCATAAAAAAAAAAAAGATATTTAAGAGACTTCTTAAAACAAAAAATCTACTTAACAAACTAAATCTTGAAAAGACTTACAAAGCCTATAGAAATTTATTTGTAACACTAATTCGAAGAAGCATCCAGAACATTTTTAACAACAATAGTTTGAAGACTACATCTATTAAGTGTATCTTTTAACACCCATCATGTGCATCTTCAAACAACAGCATTATGTATGATCCAAGTAAAAAGACAGTTAAACTCATGCCAAGCCTCTATTATTTGAAGTAAAAAGTTTTAAGTATATATATGAGCTCAATACTTTTAATATTCTTTGCTTTATGTTAAAATGTAAAACCAATTCATCCGAGAGGCTGAATAAGCGCGAATTAGCATAAGAGCGAACTGGCAGATGTGCGAATTGGCATAAGTGCGTCAAAAGATTTTGCAAACATTGGCATAAGTGCGAATTGGCGTAAGCGCGAACTGGTACAAATGTGAGGCAGTTGCAAAAACTGGCACAAGTGCGAACTAGCATAAGTGCGAATTGGCATAAGTGCGCAAAACAAATTTGCAAACATTGGCATAAGTGCAAACTGGCATAAGTGCGGATTGGCATAAGTGTGCCGAATAAAATTGCAAATATTGACATAAGTGCAAATTGGCATTTCGCACTTATGCCAATTCACACTTATGCCATCTCGGACTTATGCCAATGGTTGCAAACTTATTCGGCGCAGCTATGCCAGTTCGCATTTATGCCGATTCGCACTTAAAAAATTTTTTTTATTTATTAATTTATTATTAAAACTTTTTCTCTTATCTTTAAATATATATGCTCTTAAATAAATCTTTTTACTTCGTTAAATTATCATTTATCTTGTAAATATCTTATCAATTTTAACACGAACATTACTTGGCGGTACTCGACGACAAGACCGTATGGTCTTCTGCGAGTTCCCGCGTTCTTTTATTTTTTAATAACGATCATTGTTTATTATTATATATTTGTATTTTAATAATTGTAACGAAATGTTTAATTAAAATATAATAAAAAGAACAATAAAAAAAAAAAAAGTAAAATCTAGCAAATTTTTTAAATTATTCTTTATTTTAACTTCTGAAGAACTGCAAAAAAAATATTCACTCATCCAATGCTGAGTTCTTAAGTGTTTAAAAACTTCAAACCTTGACTCTCTATTCTTTCTATTTAACCTTACTAACAAAAATGAAACAGTATCTCTTATTCTTTCACTAAATGATGACAAGGCTTCTGGTCCGAACAACATTCTAAGCTTTATTCTTAAACTTCTTGCTTATGATATTTCTCCAATACTTTCTAAACTGAAACTTAACTGAAAACTAAACTTAACTTCTCAATCGTAATTCGTATATTCTCTACTCTTTTAAAATCAGCATTTGTAAAACCAATCCATAAAGTGCCCAGCAAACATTCTATAATGAATTTCAGTGGTCTGCAGTTATCGCAGTTAAGTTTTAAGTCATCCCAGCAAACAGATTCGTAGTTGATTTGCACTGGTCTTATATAGGTATTTTGAGTAGTCGACTGTAATTTTGCTCATCATTTACTTATTGAACCATTAGTGATAGCCGCCAAAAGCGGCTAGCAGATAACTAGTCACTAAGTCACATGTTGGAAAGTTATTGGCTGACCACTTAGAGTAGATTCTACCAATGGTCCACTAAAAAACCGATAAGCAAAACTCCGATTAACCGCTCAAAATGCTTATATCGGACCACTGCAAATTGCCTATAAAAATGCTTACTGAGAGGACTCAAAACTTGACTTCAAAAAGTACAGACCAATATCATTATTATCAAAATCAGCAAAATTCTTGAAAAATTCATTCATTCAAAAATTAATTTTGTATCTACCACTTTCTTGATAACTCTAAAAGTTTCAATGGCTACAAGTATGGGTCTTGTTTTAAACACTCTTCTTCCCATGCTCTTATTAGCAATGGATCCAATCGGAACTCTTTCTCGTCGGATTTTTCTCGATTTTTCAGAGTTTTGGTGTTTGAGAGAATTCAAGAAATTTCGACTGAACTACGAAAAAATCATTTTTTTACCTGTAAAATATTTAAGTTCTTTTCCGATGCTTTTACAATAATTCTATAGTTGTGAAAAGCTTTTTTTTCTGAAAAAAAAAATAAATGTTCAATGGTAGCACTTTTTTAACGTCATAAAGTAATTGACTAAGTAACGCAATCAAGTTAGCAGAATATTTTATATTATTACCATTTAATTTTTAAAACACACACAGACAAAAATGTTTAGTTATAAAATCTAAAAAAAGAAAAAGGTACATGTAATTAAACATTAGTTTATTCAAAGTTAAATTATTTAATTTAAATGAATTAAAAACAAACCTCTGAGTTCATAATCAAATAAATATATATAATTTTTTTATAGTGAAAAATGGTTTTGGTAACATGGAATTACTTTAATAAAGTTACGGTAAATGATAAGAAATACGTAGGTTGCAAAAAATGTCATAAAAGAACCGCTTATTCAGCACAAGTGGCTTAATTAAACACGTCACACTGTTAGCAAAAATTCTAAGTCAGGTTTTCTTTTTTGCAATTTTGCAATTCTTTTTCGCAATTCCGCAAAATACCTCTGAAAACTTATGACTACGAGATTTCAAAAAAATTAGAACTTAAATCGCGCCCAAAAAAAGTTAAGCTTTCAAAATTTCTCTTATTGCACATATATGTAAAATGACAGCTAAAATATATGTAAAACGACAGCACATATATGTAAAATGATCTCTAAAATTTTGCATTTTTACAGTATTTATCAACAACGAAACTTTTTAATATAAAATAATAGGTTCCATATTTTTTTTACTGCTTAATTGTTTGAAAGTTTCTGGAAAATACCCTTTTTCCAGTGGCAAAATCCGAGAAGCATTTTTGAGACTTGTAAAAAAGTACAAAAATGCCTGATTCAGCAAAAAATCATGATTAGAAGTTTTATGACTTATGTGTCTCAAAATAGCAAGTAGATATCACACAACGTTTTTGCGTAACCAAAGTTTTATATCATACCACACATAGTTGAAAAATACAACCATACATAGTTGAAGAATTTCAGGAACAAAGTCTTAATGACTGTTTCTTTCAGACATCAATTGCATTTATGAAATCAGACAAATTATTTTCAAACTAAGTTGTTGCGCATTGTAAGAGCCTCAACTATATAATTACAGATTTACTTCTGTCTCCTAATTTAATGATGCAGTTTGAAAGATTTTTTAAAATTACATCATTAAATTAGTGGTTGATGGGAATGAAGATTTTTAAAACTCTGTCTTGAAGTTTCTAAATTGAAACCAGGGCACAATGATTGTTCACCTCCCAGCAAACACTTGCTTACCTTATACATAAAAGATATAGGTGCAAACAAACAACTTCTTGTGGCTGTGGCTGAAGACGTTAAAAAAAATTACACAAATATAAATCTCATTTTTTCCCTTCTTGACATTCAGGAGTTGAAATTTGTGATCTCTTGTGATATGATATTCGAAAATATTCTATGTAGCCTGCAGGCCCATTCTTCTTATCCGTGCATATAGTGTACAATTGAAATCTTAAACCTTGAAAACAATGGGACTTAAGTAACTTTGGCTCTTTGAGGCAGTCACTCTATGATATGTCGGCAGCAGGTTTAAGCACCAAAAGTGTTGAGAAAATTGGAAATGTAATTCATGAGCTTTTTTTTTTTGCAATTTTTTTCGGTAATGAATCTTATATTACCAATGGAGCTGCATTTTCTTCTTTGTGTATTGAATCATCTTTTTAAGATTTTCAAAGATGTAAAAAAGCCAAAAGCAGACAATTAGCTGCAATATTAAAAAAATAAAGCAGAGTCCTTTCATTGGGTCATTCATTCATGACTTTAATAAACTGCTAAAAAAAACTTCTGCAAACTACTGCTTTTTAAGTTTTTCCCATCATTGAAATTTTGCAAAAATTTGCTGATATAATATTTTTCTATTTTGCATTTCATAATTGCACTTTCAATGTGAAGAAAAATTGATACTTTTCGAAATTCTTTTCAATCCTTACCCATTGGAAGTGTCGCATCTAAATTTCATGCAGTATTTTTTATGTTAAAAACTGTCCGTCAGAATAAGATGCCAATCGGTATGTAAACCGAATAAATAACAAAAGCTTAGTTTCCTTATGTGAATTAAATCACCATTGCTTTAATTTACTTAGGAAATATACAAACGCCCAATAAGTCATCCAGAATACGGAAAAAGGGTTGTGACGTGTCTTAATGAATTCAACAGCAAACTTTTTTGAATTAAAACTTCAACCAAATAAAGAATACCAAGAATTGTTAAGTTTAAAAAAAAAATTCTTTCATTTAATTTGAGAATCTTTTAAGGAGAAAAGAATGTTGAGAAGAGTATTGAAAAGTTAAGTAGAAAAGTATAAATGCCTTAAAAATACAAAATTTGGAAATGCTGTTGTTTTACATATAAGTGCAATAAAAGAAATTTTCAAAACTGATTTTTTTTTAGGACGTAGACAGATGATTTAAATTTTGAGAATTCCATAGTCATAAACTTTCGCAAGTTGATCTCAGAAACTGGCTTGACAGTTACCTCGGAGTTTTGCTGGCAGTGGTCAAAAGTTGTAAGAAAATAGATATGAAACCCTTCCGAACTCGTTTTCACTAAAGCATTAAAGATGTCGTTAAGTTGTTTCTTGCCAAGTTGACAGCTTTGAGTGAATATTCGGTGAGATTCATAACTTAAACTGAAACACTAAGAATGCTTTTTGAAAATTATAGATATATTTTTTCCAAGTCAGCTTCCACAAGTTTAGAAAAAAATTAAGATGTTCCACGCCAAAGCTAAAAGCTAAATAGTCACTGAATTGGCGGTGTTGAAAGCAAAAAGAGAAAAATTAGGATTAACAAGTGACGAAAAGCAATAGGAGTAGAATATAATACAGTTTAAACGTTCACCATGACAACACTTATTGCTTAGGAAGATTGAGATTGCCATCTCATCATTCCACACCACTACGTATGTATTATTTTTACTAAAAGTATGTATTATTAAAAAGTATGCTTATCTGTGTAAAAAGTATGTATAAGTCAGTATGATTACTACTGATGTAGTTACATCTTTTCAGTTATCTAAGTATAACAACATCTGTACAACTACATCTGTAAATTCTTCAGATGTAGTTACATCTTTTAAATTATATTAAAAATAGCAGCAGGATTTTATGAAATTATTAAATTATAATACGTTATTTTACCTAGATGTAGCTACATGTAAGATTTTTTTCAGATGTAGTTACATCTGGAGGAAATTCTTCCAGATATTATTGCCTTTTTTTCGGATGTATTTACATCTTTCTAAAGATGTTGTTAGGGTCATTGAATTTCTAGATGATATTGAACAGATGTAGTTGGAGTAAAAAAAAAAAAAAAATGATCTTGGACAAAAGATAATCTTGGACTACTTTACAGATGTTGTTGGACAGATGTGGTAATCTTCTGCCTGCACTAATCTTGTTTATAAGGTTTATGCATGTTTCCTTAAACAATTTATTTGAAAACCGTATCGATACTCGTTTAAAATGTTTTAATATGTTTAATATTTATAACGTCTTTGGTAGATTTTTCTTTCTATGACAAGAAAAGAAAAATCTACCAAAGACTTTATAAATATTTGACATACTAAAAATTTTTACCAATATTTAAAACTGGAGACACCTTATTGCTAAGAAATTATAGACCTTATATCTTAATTCTTTTGACACATGATGGGTTAAAAAAATTTATTAAGACATTTGATCTATAATTTCTTAGCAAAGAGGTGTCTTCAGTTTTAAATATTGGTAAAATTTTTGCTATTTTTAATTTTGCCTCTTGTTTTAATTGATGAGATAAAAATATTAAAAGGAGGATCTTTTACAACGGATAAAATATCATATACTACAATGCTGGAAATATTGTGAATGAAAAGAGCTTTGCTTTTTTTATATATTTTTCGCTACTTCAAATTCATTTAACTTTAGATTACTTTCAGAAAGTGAACTAATTAAAATTCTAATTTTTGATGCCAACTTTGGCTCAATATTTACTAAAACATTTTTGGAGTTTCTTTGTCTGCATACTCAACTTTATTTCCCTCAATTCTGGGAAGTAATATCGGTTTTTATTTTAGTTTTTATAATAATTAAATATATGTGTCATCTCTTAAATCATTGTAAAAACTAAAATGAAAAATAATGTCAAAAATCTGCGCGGATGTTAGTAACATACGGATTGTATATATTTAAACAGCAAAAAAAATATATATATATGTATTTATATATATTAACATCCTTAAATTTCACTTAAGTATGTTTATGAAATTGTGTGCGTGAAAACGCATGCACTTTGCGTTTTACACTCAACAACAATTTGTACACGGTCTTTGACTTTCTTGGTTGCTTTAATCCATTTATTTTTCAAGTCTCGGATGTTTTTAGCTTCTTTTACATTGAACATTAGCTTTTCTTAGACAATAGCCTAATATCTTTCGAAAGGACGTAGATTGGGACAATTTCGTGGATTGTTGTGTTTTTTAACGAAATCAACATTATGTGCTCTAAGCCAGTTTAAAGTTGTTCCAGAGTAGTAACATAATGCTGAATTATTTTACTATCAAATTTAAAATTTATCGATGAATATAAGTCTAGTTGAAAATAGTACAAAAAATATTTCGTCAACTTGTTGCTCTCACATTGGGGGAGGGGGGCTAAATTTTTTGGGTTTTTTGTTCCCAGGCTCCAATCATAGCAATTTTTTGGAAAGCATCCTTATTTGATATAAGTATAAACATATAAATGTTTGGAGTTTGCTCCATATCTGGAAGTTAGATATCTCGAAAACCAAAAATTGCAGGCTCCGCCCCCGGCTCTTTTACGTGCTTATTTTACTTACACAAACAAATTATTTTTTATCAAAAAGTAAATTACATAAGTATCGAAGCTGAGAAAGCTCATCAAAAATATATCTTCCAAATCGAGAAATATATATTTTAAATCCAGAAATATATTTTAAATCGCAAAACTTTTTTCAAACCGCAATATATTTTAAATCCAGAAACATCTTTTCAATCATAAAATATCTTTCAAATCACGAAATATATTTTAAATCCAGAAATACTTTTTGAATCCAGAAATAAATCTTTAATTCAGAAATAACTTTTAAATCCGGAAACATAAATTTTGAATATAATACCTTCATATAACATTTTGAAAAATAAAAAGCTGATAATATTAACCAACAAACAAAAAACAATTTTAGTAAATAAACAATTAGAAACGATCAAATGATAAAATGCTTGTTAATTTTTGTTTTTGTTGTGGGAGAAAATATTTATTCAAAACTGATTTTTTTTGTCCTTGGTGCAGGGAACGAAGGAGACAATCAGAGATCATCAGGAGACACATCAATTCAAAACAACTACACTGAAATATTGATTAAGCATTACTTTTAAAGGAATGCAATACAAAAAAATTGTTTTACTGTTAAGTTGCTACCATGATTTGCGAATAAGTGTTAGTACAATAAATTAAATCAGTATGGTTTCCCTATTCATAGATGAATAGATGGGTTTTCTCGTAAAATAACTTGGTTAAAATTTGCCGTACAAATAATGACCCAATTATTCCAGCTCAATTTTACCTTATTGCATTGAAAGAACTAAGAGTGTGTCCAGATACTCTGAGAACTGATTGCGGCACAGAAAATGGTATTATTGCAAAAATACACTCTATTGTGCATAATGATATCAATGCACATAAGCACGGCAGTTCGCAGTCTAACCAAAGAATTGAAAACTTGTAGTTGAAATTTAAAAGGACATATATAACATCTTTTATAGAATATTTTAAAAGAATGATATTCCCAAGTCGTTGATTGGTTTAGTTGCTCTAAATTAATACAGTTTGAGCTCGATAAAATGAAAGAGGAATGGAATTCCCATAATATTAGAAAAGAATGTCCACGGAATACCAAACGAATTGCTTTATTTACCAGAACTATATGGCTATCAGCACTGTGGAGTAAATATAAACGGCGACATTCTTTCTAGTATACTTAGTCAAAGAAATATTCACGCTGAAGCCTACAAAACTTTAAATAAGTGCGACTTACAACTTACAACTACTTTAATAACGTAATAAACAACAAAGGACTAAAATGCCGCCGAAAAACTGGAACGAAGCCAGAACAATTTACAACACAATTACTTATCAAGCAATATATATAAAGTAAGCAATGTCTCCACGCATTTAAATAAGTCAAAAACGGTATATGTTTTTTACAGCTAATAAAAGTGGTTCTTACACAGCGTTCTCCGTATTTAAATAAACTGCCAGATTTGACTTTATTTCGCAAGTGCTAACTGTCGGTAAACATTTGCATTTTTTTCCACTTTTTGTTAACGGACATCTAGAAATATAGAAATATCTTTTGGAAGCCTTAATGCGGAATTGGACGGCAAGCCAGTCAAAAATTGCAAAACATCATTTGATGAAGGATCCGCCAATTCTAGATAATAAAAACACATTATCTACTCCTTTGCATTTAAGAGTTTTATAATAAATTTAACAGTAAAAAATGGTAATACCATTATTAAAGTTATACTCAACAACCTCTAGAAAAGCTTTGTATGTAGAAATTTTCAAATGATTTTATGTTCCCTTTGGATTCACTAAATTGCGGTTTTAACAAAAGTATAAAATCATCAAGTTTCTATTTAAAACTTTTGTTTGCACAAAATAAATTACGCATTACATTGATTTTTTTTTGACAGTTTTATAAAGGCGATACACTTGTAAACCAATCGCAATTTTTTCAATTACAGAAAAAAATTGCTCTATTTTACCTTTAATTAACATTGATCTAATGAAGAAGAAAAAAAAGATAAATGTCAATTTATCCCAGGAAGTTATATATAGATACTGTTGATATAGTAATTCTAATCTGCTTGGTGATAAAAGGAATTGCCGTATTTTCAAATTATGAAACCTTTTTACATTGCTTTTGACCACGTCACAATTGTATTTTATCAATTTAAAATTAAATTTTTTATCTTGTTTAATTTATATTTTCATGGATAATATTTTTTTAATATGTTATTTACCATTTTATTTATATGTTAAAAAAACAAGATTATTCAAAATTTTTGTTATTTATGCAATATTTCGTCTGTTTTAGTTCGTTTTTCTATTTCTAGAAAAAGATTTCTCTTTTTCTAAAAGAATATACTAAAACAACATAATAAAATAACATACTAAAATAGGAAAGTTTGATATTTGAGCTATATAGAATATAGTCATAAAAATTGAAAATAAGCCACTGCATTAAAGAGTGTCTTTATGTAATAAAAAAACAATAATCAATGACAAAATTAAATTTGAAAAAAAAATTAATTTGATAAGTTTGTTTAAAAAATACGAATGAACTTGTAGACTAAAATCACTTATAAAAACTTAATTTTCTTCGCTATTCTTCGACAAAGACGAAGTCCGCGTCATTTGATTACTTATTCACAAAAAAGAGTTCAATTAACTTTCGCTTCGAACTTTTGTTCGGAGTTTGCTCACGTCGTTACATAATGTTAAATTCTCAAACAAAAACAAAAAGCTTGCTACAGACATGATTTAAATATGTGAGAAAAAGCGCGCTCTAAACGAACAGTGACTTGGTCAAGGTTTACACGTACATGAATTACCCATAGCTTAGAAATTGTCTCCTTCCCCCCTACCTTCCTCCTCCGCCAAAGTTACATTATGGCCACTAACCTATTTTTGCTCTATAAAAAAAAAAAAAAAATCTATGATTATTTAGCCGCCCCTATTAGCACCCATGCGGCAGGGAGCCCGTCTCTACACTATTGGTGTACCCACATGTTGACTATATTTGCCCCTAATTCTAATAGAACTACCCTTTATGATATACGTGAAAAAAAATCTTTTTCCGATGCCCCACCACAAACACTGTCCACATACATCAGAGTATCACCTGAAGTAATATCCAGAAGTGCCCTCAAACAAGCAATGCAGTTAAATACGCTACCTATCTCAAAATGTATGCTAAATCAATATGAAATGGCTTTTTTTGAGAAAGTAAATAATATAACTTATATTTTACTTACTTACAAAGTAAAGTATAAAATATCAAAAACAAAATTTACTTTTATTTGTAATTGTAAATATCATTTTTTTTTCAAATTACTTTTATGTAAGCTGATTCTGCTAATTAGTCACTTTCACGCGTAAAAGTAATTTATGCTATAGTTTTATTTTACTTTGTATATATCATAATAATTTTTTTTTACGTATTAAAAATAAATTACATTTCGATGCAAATTTTTTTCATAATTATAACCAAAATTGCTTTTCAAAGTAAATTACTTTACACGACTTACCATTAAAAGTAAGTTACATTTACAAGTACAAATAAAAATGCAATTTACTTTTGTAAAAATATCAAGTAACAGTTACTCATTTAAAAAACTAAACTAATTATAGTGATGTCGTAGAGCCGGAACGGTCCGTAACGCCATTCATTCAGTTATATTTATATATATATATATATATATATATATATATATATATATATATATATATATATATATATATATATATATATATATATATATATATATATATATATGTAAAGGTTCGAAACGAGCTCTGGACATATTTTCGCGTCACGGTAGGGAAGGAGGCGTGAACTTCCTGGTTAAATGCATTTCCGCGGTGCTCTGTGACAAGACCGTTAGCACTTCTTGGGGCACCTAAAATAAAAAATAATATATACAGTGGTGTGAAAATTATTAAGACCATTGTTGAAAAAGTAAATTTTTTGAATATTTCCTTTAAAGACACGCACACAATGTCATAAAATGGGCATAGTTCAGTATTTTGTGGATGCTCCTCTAGCTGCAATAAGTTTTCAACCCTCTTAGGCATTCCATCAATCAGTCTTGGACACATGTCTTGTATTTCTGGATCATGTGTCCAAACCTCTATGAGCGCCTCAATCAATGCGACTTTTGTTGTTGGTTTTCTGTCGGCAATTCTCTTTTTGACTATCATCCACAAGTTTTCTATCGGGTTCATATCAGGTGAATTACCAGTCCATGGTAGGATAGGAACATTATTACGATTCAAAAAGTTTGTAACAGAGAGTGCCCGATGACACGGTGCACCGTCTTGTTGGAAGATGAAATCACCATCAGGAAAATGAATTGGAAGTTGAGGTAGAAGGCTTTTCTCTAACATGTTGATGTATTGATGTTGATTCATTCTGCCTTCAACAATTCTAAGGGCTCCTACACCATGGAAACTTATCATTGACCATATCATTACTGAGGTAGGATGCTTGACGGTCTTTACCAGACATTGCGGATGAAATTCTTCCCCAGAACGACGGCGCACGTACTGACATTTATCATCGAGTATCTCGAACATAGACTCGTCACTAAAGCAAACCTAAAAATACAAACACACTGTAAAAGCCTTGAGCTTACATTAGATTAACATCCTGTAATCACTGGTTACATGTTCAATTCATTTTGAATTCATGCAATAAACATAGCCATTGCTACAATGTTCGATACATAAAACAATTGCACTAGTGGGTAATGATATTAAACATCATTATTATATGAAAAAATATGTTACATTTTGCTTCAACTTAAAGTACATGATTGTAAGCTCTTATATAAAAAATGGTAAAGGGTAAAATACCTTTCTCCATTGTTCTGTGGTCCAATCTTTGTGATCCATGGCCCATTGCAGCCGTCGCATTTGTTGAGCATTGGTCAAGAGCGGTTTTTTGCGCGGTCGACGTGCTACAAATCCATCTTGTATCAGCCATCTCCGAACACAACTTGTTGAGACATTGATCTGGTGCTCCTGCAGCACACCCTGGAGCTGCTTGCTGGTCATTCTTCTGTTTTTTCGAACGTTTGCAAGCAGAACCCATCTTGCACGTGGCGTCATGACTGGTTTTCGTCCTGAAGTGGAACGTCTTGGAGAGGATGTAAAACCAAAGTCCAATCGTTTCTTGATGGTAAAAACTGCTGTTTTACTTAGTCCACATCTCTTGGCAATTTCCCGTTGTGAAAATGTTTCCAACTTTAATAATGCTTCAACTTTGCCTCGCTTTCTGGGACTAGGGTCAGCAACTTTACCCATATTTTGAAAATATAATATAATCTGACAAAAAAAAATGCTTAAATAATCAAAATCACATATTTAAAATCAGAAAAATATTAAACTGTATCACTAACAACAGCAATAATCTAACAAAAATCACTTATAGTTCGTTTGAACCATACATATTCACTTGTCTGCAACTTACATTTCACAAGGCAAAATATACCAAATGTTTACTAAAACACATAACTCTACAATAAAAGTTAATAAATTAAAATTAAAATTAATAATTTCAATACTCAGCCACACCCACAGCACGTTTATAATAAAATAAAGTAGTGCTGCAACTTTTTTAGAATCTAAAAAGTGGTATAAACTAAAAAAAAAGCTTTTTTTCTTGGTGGTCTTAATATTTTTCACACCACTGTATATATATATATATATATATATATATATATATATATATATATATATATATATATATATATATATATATAAATATATATATATATATATATATATATATATATATATATATATATATATATATATATATATATATTGTTCGACCGTTCCGGTACTTTTATTTTTTACATGACACCACTGACTGATTATGTTATTAATTTATGAGTAATTAAGTTTTACATGTAACACAATTTATGTAAAAAATACAAAAACGAAATGCTTTTAAATTTAAGTAAGTTATATATTTTTTATATGAGTTATGTAAAGTAATTTACGCTTAAAAAATAATTCACGTTTTTACATCATAAGTAAAAGTACCATTCCTACATTTGACCAATTTGTTGTCGATAACGGTTCTTCATATCTGCGACTAGAAAATCAGAAAATGTTGAATTGTTTTTTTAATGTTTGGGTTTCTGTTTATTAAGGTTAAATTTCGAGAAAGTAAAAATATTATTTGAAAGTGATCCGATAAATCTATTTTAAGTATCCCTGTTTTTAGAGATCTGAAATGAGTCAGTTTATAACCTAATGTAATCGTAAATATTTTCTAGATCATTCTGAATATATAATTAAACAATAGTTCCTATATATATACTTATTTTTTAATTATAATAACTATATTTCTTATATATGTTCAAATTAAATATATGTTATATATATTCTTATATATGTTCAAAATAAATAATTCATCAATTTTCTTCTTATTTTTATGTGCATAAATGAGAAATTTTCTTTATATAGTTTTAATTGGGATAAAGTTTTAATTTTAAAATATTCTGTATTGCAACATTTTAATATTTTTTTATCCGCGTAATAAATTTCTTTAGCTAACGTAATATTTGTGATTTTAAAATATTTGGAGCAAAGGATTTCTAATTCTATTGTTTCGCAAGCAATAACGTTAGTTCAAGAATTTTTTAAATTACAAATGTAACGGTTTTTGTGGCTTTTTATTTATGAAGTTCTCTTACAAATATTTTATTATATTTGGTAATATCGTAATTACTTTTCTTGCGAAATCTTTTTTTTTTAAAAGTTATATATTGTATGCTTTATGTGAAATCATGTACCAATTTAACTTATTAAAGTTTGATGAATACGCACCCTAGTGCGAATTGTCAAGATTACACATCAAGCTCTTTATTGCCACTTTGGGTTTATTAATAGGAATGAGTCACTTGGTTAACTTGCTATTTAGAGCGGAAAATTTTAATTTTCATTATAAATGAAAAAAAGCACTGTCAAAGCGTAAAGAATTTGTTCTAAAGATTTTTTTTAGTAACCTAAAGCATTATGGGATTGATATTTGGACACCAATTGCAGAGAAACAATAAAATTTTAAAAAAAGTAAATACCAAAACGCACGCTATTAAAATTAGTTAAATTTAAAAAAATGTATTTCTTATAAAAATAATTACATTTGATAAAAAAAATTTACAACAAATATTTTTAAATATATACAACACTTTTCCTAAACTTTGTTTAGACAAAGTAAACAAAGTTTTTTGTCTAAAAAATGCGTATAAGAACTTATACACTAATAAATAAAAGTATTTACAATAAATAATGTATAAAAAAGTATAAATATTACTAAATAAAGAAATTATTGCAACACAAATTTCTTTGTTCAATCCAAATAAAAAAATTCGATAATAATATCTATTCACTGTGTACAACAGCAACATTTGTAACATCTTTTAACGATATTTGTTTTGTTTTATTTGGAAGTCTGTAAAACTTGAAGGCCAAGAATATAAAAAATGTTGCCAGAAACTTAACTACCACTCCGATAAGAAATAGATTGAATCTGAAATGCACGTTTAATAACAATAAATAATTTTTAAGCTAATAAACAACTAATTGGAAATAAATAAAAAAACAGGCATTAATACACGCTTAAAAAACTAATTAAAACTTTTTTTTTTTTTTTTTTTTTACCTAAAATCGGTATTATCATACTCGAGGCAACTTGTAGTTTCTTCTGTGCATTCGTCGATGTCCCATAACTTGCAACTTGAATCTATAAGTTTACCAAATATAGTTGGTGCAGGAATAAATCCAAGAAACCGTGCAAAGACTTGTTGAAAACCCATAGCAAAAGATCCTAGATCTGCTGGTACAACTCTAAACAACAACAAAAAGCTGTTTGTTATTCATTATCAAGTCATATAAAATGTGACCATGGCTCGCATAGATAGATATTTATTAGAAACATCAAACACATGTTCTAAAGAACACGAAGGCCCATACAAAGATGGACACTAACAGCGTGCCCATAAATAAATTCAAAAAAAAAAAAAAAAAAAAAAAAAAAATGCACCACTACAAAACCAATAACAAAATTATAAAATTACAAATATTATAAAGAAACAAATTATTGTTCCTTTTAGAATAAATATTTGTTTAAGTCAAAAGAGTTAATTTTATTTTTAAATGATAAAATACTTTTTGCATTCACAGCATCCGAGGTCATATTGTTCCACATAAAATCAAGTCAGGATTTGAAAACTTATTTACTTTCTTTAAACTCAAATTTTTGGTGTTTCTTAAATAATCACTTTAATAAAAAGATAATTTTATGGCTAAAAAACCATGAATTTTAAATAATAAATTTTAAATAATTACTTCCAATGATTTAAAAATTGGTAATATTAAAATTTTATATTAATTTGCTCATTTTGAAACCTAGATAATATATTAATAATTCAATAAACAAAACTTACCTGAATGTAGCGTTTAATACAGGAACATTATTCAAGAAGGTAAAAATCATAAGTAAAAATGCGCACACAGCAAACAGAGGAAATAGCTTACAACTTGGAGTGCATCTATTTTCAATAACCTTAGTGACATCAGGTGGCAAACAGGTACAGTTGTAGTATATCTAAACAATTTATTAATTATTCAGATAAACCTTTTTAGTATTAAAAAAAAAATACATTTTTAAATCTAATAGGAAAATTAGAAATACTCCATTTAAAAATGAAGCTTTGGAGCAGCCAGCATGACATGGTGAATAAAATGTTTGTTGGTCTTCAACTGAACAAACAGGCTTATAAAATTGCTGATTGCAGTTACAATCTATATTGCAGTTGTTCTCCAATGAAACCAGATTGCTAAAACTTAAATAAAAAAGAGAAAAATAACAGTAAAGAAAATAACAAAACTCTTATTTAAATGGATCCTGATGTCAAACATTATTACTAGGTATTATGTTTAAACAACAACAACAACAACAACAACAACAACAACAACAACAACAACAACAACAACAACAAGATATTTATTTTCCTCAAAATTTACAATCATATAGTTACAATATATCATTAATAATAGTAATAATAAAAACAATATTAAGAACATCTTTAATATTATAAATAATAAAACCAAATAAAAACAAATAATTGATTGAGCAAAGAGTCACTCATGCAGAATCCTGATCAAAGGAGTGACACCAAATAATTATATTAATAATATTAATTTAAAAAATAATAATAACAATAATAACTTTATTCGTTAATAGAGCAAAAATAAAAGTATTTATAATAAATGTAATAATAGTAGTAATATTAAAAACAGAAGTAATGAAAGTAATAAATATAAATGACAAAAACAATAAAGTTTCTATAGAAATAGCAAGGAAAAAAAAAAAAAAAACTAAAGGAAGTTAATAATGATAAAAAATTAAAATTTTTTTTAGAACTTGTTTAAATTTATTTTGTTTTAAATAAAGAAATGAAGATAAATTATTTTGAAGTTTCAACTTTTCAAACTCGTTCACAATACACACAAGACTTTGATTCCATTCACTGATGTGTAATTGAATACTTACCATACCACAAAGTTTTATAGGGAGGTACATTTAGTTTTCCATTATTGATGTTTCTAGTTAAATGTGAATGTATGAATCGAGTTTCAGTGAAGCAGGTTGTAATAGAGGAAGATAAACTTTTATTAAGAGAGTCAAAACGAAAATAAGATTAGCAAATTTAACTAGTGTTAACAAGGTAGGAATTTTGAGTGTTTTTGAAGAATTTTGAAGTTTCTGTATTATGGAGTTGAAAGTTAATTATTCGAATTGATTGGGGCTGAGATGATAACAATTTATTAATATTACAGTTGCCAATTTGTCCCCAAACTTGACAACAGTAGTTGAGATGAGATTGAAAAATTGCAAAACACAGATTCTTAAGGGTAGTTTTATCAACATAATGGAAAATTATTGAAAGCATGCCATTAGCTCGATTAAGTTTTTTATGGAGTGTATCTATATGAAAATTCCATGAAAGGTTCGAATCTTTAAAAATACCAAGGTGTTTAAGAACCTATGTTGGATATAAATGTCTATTATTAATTTTAATTTTAGTTATATCATTGTTGTATAAAAGTTTTTGTCTCAGAAATGAAAAAAATATTAGTTCAGTTTTTTCCAAGTTCAGAGAAATTAAGTTTGCATTTAGCCAATGAACTAAACCTTTTGGGTCTAAGTTTATATTCTTACACAAGGAATGATGAGACTTATTAGTATGCAAGTTATTTAGATCATTAATATAGATCAAAAACAATAAAGAGCAGAGAACAGAACCCTGGGGAACACCACAAACTATATGTTTGTTATTTGATTTGTAACCATTAATACTAACAAACTATTTTCGAAAAAATTTATTAATGTCATAATATTTAAACATGAAGGGCTGTTAAAAATCAGTAACAGAAAAAGGCATAACTCTTTTTTGTTACATAATTGTCTTTGAACTATGGTATAGTAGTCCAGATTTTATTTTATGACCAAAAATATAAAAAATAAAATAAAATGAAATTTAAATTAATTATTTGATCAATTTGTTTTAGTATTTAACTAACTTAGATTTATCAAGATATTATGGGTTTCTTAGTCTGCAACTCTTTATTTTTTTTACAAACAAATGCTTTAAAAACAAAAGGTATTTTTTCTAAAAAACCATTATTTTTCAAAGTAGATACCATTACCCCTGTTGATCCTGAAATATAATATCATAAAATATTGGATAACATTTTATATTTACCTGTTATAATAGGGAATAGCTACACCTACTATTTCACGTCCCTCACAACCAATAAAAATTGAGGATATGAGTCCGGTTGAAACCAATGCTATAATTGCTGAATATTTTAATGTTGACTGGCAATTCCAATTGAAACGCTTGCTTATATAGCCACCAAGGATAATTCCACCTGCAGCTCCTATTACAATATGTTAAGAGCTTCAAAAAAAAAACTCAATCAAATCAAGTATTTTAGTCTCAAGGACTAATAAATTAACTTTATTATTTAACAACAAAAGAATCGAACAAATATTTAAAAAATGTTTTACTATGAATTTTATTTCATGCTACATGTGAGACAATACAAGGTTTTTTTTAATGCAGTTAGTTACTTTGTAATAACAAAAAAATCTTATTTAATGAAAAAAATTGAGAAGATATCCAAGATATTATATATATTTGCGCTTATTATTTTGTCTGAAATCGAAAATGCATTCAGAATTATATTCATAACAATTATAAGCACACATTTTATATCAAAACATTGATACTGTATTGATACTGTATTGAAGTTAATAAACATAATAAATTATAGCTGAAATTATGCTGTCAAAATATATAAAATACCTGGAAAAAAAAAACAACTTACTTTTATCTATTATATAGTTAAAATGTCTTAGTGTTAGCTCACCATTAAGTTACTAAATGTTTGTGAAATATATTCACCTACATTATCACTTCTAATTCGACTAACACGTCTAGATGGGTAAATCTCATTACTTTTGAACGAGACAGTCTTTATATTACCATATGGGGCAATGTCTATTAAGAACTTTTCTGTAGCATGTACAGCGTGTGACTTATGCTTTAAAAAATAAGCGAATAAACATCCAGAATAATCATCAGTATAACTAATAACATCTTTATATCTTTTGCAATTGGCACAATTGATCCAGCTAAATCTGTATACATTAACTCAAATGGATATGTTGCCCTAATATTAGGGCAACATATCCATTTGAGTTAATGTATACAGATTTATATCCATTCTCAAACAAATATACATAACAGATCATATCCATTCTCTGTTATGTATATTTGTTTGTTTTCTTACAGTACATATTTCACAAAAATTACTATTACTATTGGTAATCTTTATACCTTCAACAACTTTTTCTAATTTCTTCAAATCTACGAAATTACAATGTCCAAGGATTTTATGCCACGTATCAATAGTTTCTTTTCGAAATTTAATTGTTGAATTTTCAGTTTCTTCAAAGTTTCCAAGTGCTTGTTTAAATTTTTGGAAACACTTAACAGTTTCTGATCGTATTACAACCGCAATAAAAGATTTATATTCGTTTGGTAATTCCTTTAAGACCATTGCTACAAGAAGTGAATCACTTATAATTGCAGATCTCAATGCTGTTGCTGATGTTTCTGCTCTTATTATATAGACGGTAATTTACTCCGAATTCAACTTTTGAAGAGTTGTAAGTTGATTCTATAATGTTACAATTATTGGTTTGCTACATCCAGCATAGTGTTGTTTAAGTATTGAGAATGCTTCTCTTCCTTTATCTCAAGCCTCTCTCATTACTAATGAAAGTGATCTTTCATCTAGGTATTGAATTAATTCTGCAAACGCTAATTCGTTTTCATAGTCATTGACTTCTTGAGATCCAGTAATAACATCTTTTAAACCTTTAAGTTTCATGTATTCTAATATTTTTATTTCCCATAATTTAAACCTCCATTCATCTCCATCAATCACATAACCTGTTAAGTTGGGGTTAGTCATAAGAAAGGAATAAATACTAGCAAAATATATAATTTTACATATTAATATTAAAAAGCAGCCATATTGACACACGTGCTATTACAAATCAGATTAACTACTTAATGGTCCGTAATTACAATAATAAATATAACAGCTGTGCAAATGACATCACTTTAACACTCAGGCATCTCATTCTACAGCTGACTTGATTACTGTTATAACTAAAAGCTCTTGACATATCAAAGGTTTTTGATAAAGTCAGGCATACTGGTCTTATGATAAGGTCACCTTATATGGTGTATCTGGTAAAGTTTTGGAGATGATCAAATCATTCCTTTAAAACTGCAATATCAAAGTTGACCTTGAAGTCCAACACTCGTCTTAATTTTGATTAACTTCTGAGACATTACAAGAATCTATCTTTGATCCTATATCATTTCACATTTTTATTAATAATCTTCTAGACAACCTCACATCTAAAGTGGCTCTATTTGCTGATAGCTCAATGGTATACTCCTGCCTTGACAAAAGGTTATCACTTTCTGATAACCTTTAGTCAAGGCAGGATTCTGCTTTGAACAGGCAGATCTTGAATCTGACCTATGCTCTGTAACAGCCTAAGGTTTGAAGTGACTTGTAAATTTCAACTTCAGCAAAACTTAACTATTTACTTCAAACAATTGGCACAATTAGTTGATATTCCAATAATGATGAATGACAGTACTCTGAGAGAAATCTCTAATTCATATCTTCTTGGATTATCATTTACTACAGACCTTGCATAAAAATATGTACAATCCATCGCAAAGCTAGTGTGCTAAAGTTGCCTTACATTATTGTGCTTGCCACTTACTGACTCCTGATTATATTCTCTACCTCTGCAAATCTCTTATTTTACTCAGTATGGAATACTGTTGTCATATTTGAGCTGGTTTCTCTAAAGGTGCCCTTTCTCTTCTTGAAAAAATCCTTATTGTAAATTTAGCTGGACCTACTCTTTCAGCCAATTTTAAGCCACTATCTCATCACCTCAAGTTTGAATCTTATTCTCTTTTCTACAAATACTATCATGATTGGTGCTCAATCATCTCTAGTTCCACTTTTTCTTTTTTGACTCATCTTTTACATACTGTATCTGTCCTTTAATATTCTAAAATCTTTTATCTACTTTCATTCTTCGCACAATAATGCTTTGGAACTCTCTTTTATCTTCATGTTATCCCATACAATTTACAGTCATTTAAGCCATCTCTCAAATGTTTTCTTTCTCTTTGAGAATATTTTTCGTAAATAATATTAACCCCCCCACACACTTTATTTGCACACTATAATGCATAACCTGTTTTTTTGGAAAGCTTTTATTGTTCCCGTATCCATATACTATATAAAGATCTTTGCATAAATTTTTTACTTTTTATGTGATATTTTGTGGAAAAAAATCAATATTAGTGTATAAACCAACATATTCACATCTGGCCAGATATCCAGCTGGATATTGATATATATTTTGGTATCTAGCATGTGTAAAATTGATATCCAGTACACCTCTAACATATGCATAATAATATGATGAATTATCAACACTGGCACATATGCACAATTTTTCAGTAGTGATGCATGCGCACCAAATTATTAACCATGATACATGCACAATATTATCAATTGTGATGCATGTGCATTAGGATGGGTCATACTTTTCAAATTCTGGATATGGGAGCACAAGCAATATTTTTTTAATGTATTAGAATATTAAAAGAGGCATAATTTTTTAATGCATAATTTAATTAAAATAATTTAAATAAATAATTTTAATTTTATTTTAATTAACATTTTAAATAATAACTTTAATCATTTAACAAACACTATAGATGAAGGAAAAGTTGTCTACCATTATGGATTTTACAAAAAAATATATTTATGTAAATATTAGAAATGGTAGTGCGAGTAATAATTTAATTATGTAATAGGATATTGGAAGAAATGTGAATACTTTTTTCTTTAAAATGTTTGTTTCGTGTGGGCGCAGGGCGTTTAAAAAATGTCAGTTTTACTAAAAACTCTAGAAAAATTAGTATAACAATCTTATAACAGTCTTATAACAATCTTATAATTATTATTTTCAATGTACATAATGCAACTAATATAAAAGTCATAAATAGAAAGAATTGTTAGTTTGTACATCGCCTTCCTAATGAAAAAATTTACCACTTAATTTTACAACAAGAGCACAAGGTGGTGGTGAAATTATTTCTGTATGGGGATGTTTTTCTGCAAATGGAATAGGTTTATTGAAGTTTTACGAAGGTCGTTTGAATGCTTCTTGCTATTTAGAAGTTACTGCAGAATTACCTGACTATATGGACACTCTTTTTGATTCTGAATCTGAAGATTGTTATTTTATGCAAGACAACGCACTGTGTCACAAAGCAAAAAAAACTCTGGAATGGTTTGCAACAAAGAATATTCAGCTCTTAGAATGGCCACCCACTTCACCAGATGCAAGTCCATTTGAAAATTTTGGTCAATTATTGACCAAAATTTCAAAAATCACAAAAGAAGCAACACAAACGACTTTCAATTCAAGCCATTTGGGACAAGACTTCAATTGATCTTTGCATAAAATTGGTATATTCAGTTCCAGATCGTATTTCTCGAATTTTTAGAGCTAAAAAATTCAAGATTTCTTCATATTAAATCAAATTTTAATGTTTATTAAAATCTAAAATTAGTACTATGTGCTATAATTTTGAGCAGCTTTTTTTTCTGTATTACGTCAACTTTAAAATATGTTAACACAAAATGTATTTCAATTTTCATTCATTTTTGTAAAAAGTAAAATGTTATTCTTCAGATAAAAAAATAATTATAACTTTTCATTCAACTCTCCATTAAATTTTCATCATTCGATTTTTATTTTACATTTGTACTATAATTTTTACCAGTACTTTATATATATTATATATATATATATATATGTATATATATATATATATTATATATATATGCATATATATATATATGTATATATATATGTATATATATATATATGTATATATACATATATATATATATATATATGTATGTATATATATACATATATATATGTATATATATATACATGTATATATGTATATGTATATATATATACATATATATATGTATATATATGTATACATGTATATATGTAAATATATACATATATATATGTATATATATACATATATATATGTATATATATGTGTGTATATATATGTATATATTAATTAAATGTACATGGTTTGGGTCAGGGTTAGAGTTAGAGATTAATGAGACATAGATACATTATTTTTAAACAGTTTTGCTTTAAAGTGTCAATAGAAACCAGGCTTTTTAAAGGCATCTTTGAAAAGGAATTTAATCCTTACTGAGTATGAAAAAGATGGAGATAGTAGCATTTTTAGTACATTTTTTGAAACTTTAACATCAAACTAGAGCCTTTTCTGTTGATTTTCAGACCCATGTTTTTATAAGATACTTAATCAGAATAAAATTCTTTATCATAATCAACAATAAAAAACGGAGGGTTTTTTTTAAAATACTTTTTTAAAATTTTAATAATGGTAGCATTATCAAAATTGGATTTAACTCAAAACACACACTTATGTAGTTCAACCCCTGTGATCACAAGCCTCCAAAATTAAACTTTAATTTGCACGAAAAATATAATACTTAGCTAAAGCAAAAATCAATATACAACTTGCAGAAAGTGATTTGCATATCTAATAGTGAATTAATCTGTTTCTTTGGGGGTGGCAGAAAGAGCATGGGCACTAGATTCAAAAGATGAATTAGAGGAAAAGTTCTTTATAACAGTTCTTTATAATAGTGTAATAGTTCAGCCTAATCCTTGAGAGCAGTAATAAGATCAGACATCTTGTATGAGAAGTGGAATGTTAGGTTTGTCTTTGTTAACCACATCATTGAAGACCAAAACAAATCTAAAGATGAAGGTTAGGGTTAGGATATTAGGGTTGTCAGAGAGAGGATTCACAATCTTAGTAAATAAATCAAAAAATAAAACAAAAATTTTGAGCTTTAGAGCCAGCAAAATCTGTTGCAAAAGGTAAGCAACTCAGTTCGATAAGCATCAAATCACCATTATTTGTGTTTTATACACATTAAAATTATACGCATGAATACTTTATAAACTTTATTTTTCATTCAAATTATACACATATATATTTTAATATGCTACATATACTAAAATTATAAAATTCAAAAATATTTATGCAGATTAAATAATAAATAAAAAAATACTCTCATAAATTTTATTAGTTGATATTTATTCCTTTTTGAGGCATGAAATAAAGAAGTTCAATATATTTTAATCAAATTTTATTAACATTGACTAATAATCATAACAGCTTTATCACTCTTGATTTTTAATTTTCAGCTACTTTTGATTTGAATTTAAAATTTTAATTATCCTAAACAGTGCCGTACTCAGACTTTAACCTCATACTGTTTGACCACTATGGGGGCGCAAACTAATGCACCCAAATTAAAAAAATCCTTAAGTTATAAATTCCAAATGATCAGAGATCAAGATAGGCTGATCTGATCAAAATGATCAGAGTCAAGATACGCTGCCTGTTCTATACAATCAAAAAGAAAAGACATTTTTTCAAGACCAGATAATAAAGTAGAGTTGTGAGCAAATAAAGCCATTTTAGATGTAAAGTTGTCAAGATCATTAAATATAGATAAGAAATAACACAAGACCAAAGATAGAACCTTAAGGTACCCTAGAAGTGACTAGAAATGAAGAATAGTGTTAGCCTTTGAGGGTGACTTTAATAAAGCAATTACAAAAAAATGATTTGATAATTTAAAATTTTTTTCTAGATACACCATATGAACAAGCTTATGGAGAAGACCAGAATGCCAAATTTTATAGAGAGCTGTAGCCCTTGCCTCACGATCCTAATCTAAAACACAATAGAATCTTTCAGTCACAGCAGTTAGCAAGTCAGCTGTAGAAAAAGAAGATGGTTGTCAGATAGTATGTTATTTAACTCAAGATGAGATGTTAGAAATTTGTTTATCAAGGACTCAAAGACCTTGCTAATAACAAGAGAGAAGATTGATTGGGAGATGGATCCACAATTTTTAAAAATTGGAACAACAGATGCCATTTTCTAGCAGGCAGAAAAACAAGATTCAGACCGAAGAGAAAGAATAAAATACCTGCCTGAATCCAGGAATTTATGTAGGAGGTGCATTTATCACCCAAGAGAAAAAAGACATCAGCCCAAGGACCGCCACAAAGAAAATCATGAAAAGAATTCTATTTAGCTTTAGGGTAGCAGTAAGTAGTGCAATGACGGGTGAGTCTGAAGAAGTACAAGATGAATGATTTATAGAGATCATTGCATATAAAAACCACTTTAAGGAGAACATGGAGAACACAAAGCTAGAGTCAGAGTTAAGACACAAAGAGTGAAGGTAAAGGATTAGGGTTATCTGGAAAACAAGTCACAAAGTTAACTAATTATCTAAGAGATTGAGAAATACATAGAAAGTTATAGGCTTTAGTGCCATCAGGGTCAGTGGTGTTAGAGCCAAACCAATCAGTGTGATGAGCATTTAAGCCCAATTTAAATTAGTCAAAAAAATAGCAAACTTGAAAAAAAGGCAAGCAAGCCTCGCAAATTTTGCAAGAGGTAAGAATCAACTGATTGAAAGTTACTTCAAAGACCACGAACATTAGTGAAAACTATATTCAAACAATTTTTTATGTTAAATGTAAATAAGACAACTTCACTCATTCATAGATAGAGCATGGCATCTCAAACAATGAGCTATGCAGTTGTCTCAGTCCTGCTAATTACCCAAAGTGGTAACTTAGGGCTCCTTATGTGGCCTTGACAATTCGCACCATACATGCGCAACATGGCACTATTAATACTCTGATAATTTATAACTGTTGTTGGTATTAGCCTCTCTGAGAGCTACCACAGAGTTTGGGAAACATTACTACCAGCCGGCCTCAGAACCATTAAACTGAATCTAAAGTTATACTCTCATTAGGAAATAACAGGAAGTGTTACATAGCCACTATCAAGGGGGCTCAAGCAAGTATCTATGAGTAGAGTCAAGAAGACTCAATCTACCCAGCCTAATTAATAAAGAAGTGGTATGAGGCTGGTCAACAGAATTATCCTGTTTATCCTTTAAGTCTTTGCCTAGAAGGCCTTCCACAAGACAGTAGCTAGATGCAGTTAACATCTGCCCAAGATAAATATTTTTATCAAGACACCATCTCTAGCCTTTACTCAACCGAGAATCCCAAGGCAGGAGAATTTTAGCTGGATGCAGTTAACATTTCCTCAAAATGAGTATTTTAATTGAGTAACTCTCAAGCCTTTACTCAACAAATTAAGGAGAACTAAAGAAGAAATGAACTCCAAAATAAGTTGGAGTTTATTTCTCCTAGCCTTTTCCTAAAAAAGAAAAACCTGCAAAGCAACAGAGCATGGGGCAAAGAGTGTACTGGATTACATAATACCAGAAGCAGAGTGATTATAATGATCTTGAACCTAATGTAACCTGAAAGCTCTTTATTTGAAGCTATTGCATGTGATTGATACTTAAAAAATATTTTGCTTTGTGGTAATTAAAATTTATTCTCAACCTTTCATTTAATTCTAGTAGCAAACTAACAACAAATGGAAAGAATAAAATAACTTTAAAATATTTTAGGATGATCTGCATGCTTTTACTGTTTAGCCATTATAAGAATTTTTAAATATAAAAATTTGCACCTGTATAGTTGTGAAGATGATGAATCTAAGCTAATAAATTAATGAACAAAATTATAAACTTATTTAAAATATCTTTGACAAAGTATATTTTAAATACATTTATAATAGGACAAGAATATAAAATTAAGCAGCAGCATTGAGCAGAAAATTTAATGACATTCAACTTGGTATCAGATAATATATACGAATTTATACCATATGAAAGTAGCATTGATAATAATTAACTAATGCTGTGGGTGTGGCAAAAAGTATTTATGTTTTTTTTTAACACTTCAATACAACAGCTTGAGTTTACAAAACATTTAAATAAGTTAAAAGAAAATAATTCTTGTTCAAATCTAAACGAAAAACTAAAAAAAAACCATGTCTTACTTCGTAAACTAAAATACACAAGTCAATATTTTTATATTATAACAATGATATACAACCCATAATTATATCATACTCTGAAACAATATTAGCATTAAATACTAAATTATCATCAAAAGCAACCAAGTTACTTCAGTTAATCAAATGTCAGAACTAAATGTAAGGTTTATTTTAATGTAAAAAGTATTTCAGTATATAAAGGAAATATCATATAACAACTTTATTTATGTAAAGAAAAAAATATTTCAAGCTTCACTTCATAATTATATACTTTATTTACTTTATACAGTACCTTATTACAACTTCTGAAATTAAAAGTACCAGCAGTATTTATTTAGTATATATGCATTTTGATGAGCATATGTAAAGATCAAAGCAAATGGGTTTTAGTATAATTATTTCTTAGATGACTAAATAACAAAAAAGTGCTACTATTTTACATATGATCATGATAAATATTTTTAAATAATGTATTTCTTCCATTTCTTAATAATTTTAAGTAAGAATTAAATGAAAAAATAAATTTTACAACTTCTTTCAAGTGAAAATATGAGTCAATATGAACTTTAAACAAAAATTGAAGTTTTTGAGTTAATTTTTTTCATGTTTTAATATAATTTAATAAAATGTGATTAACTCAATAAGTTAACTCCCAACTACTGCATATTAATTAATCTTTATCTTTAAAACATGGAGTTTTTCCTGAAAAACTAAAGAGTGCAAAG
Organism: Hydra vulgaris; assembly: GCF_038396675.1. NCBI lineage: Eukaryota > Metazoa > Cnidaria > Hydrozoa > Anthoathecata > Hydridae > Hydra > Hydra vulgaris. The sequence goes on from NC_088923.1 coordinate 37,446,339, forward strand.
GTTACACCAATTTTTAAAACAGGTGATCCTTCGATGTTTCCAACTACAGACCGATCTCAGTTCTTAATTGTTTTTCCAAGATTTTGGAGCGTGTAATGTATTTTAGACTTAAATCCTTCTTAAATGTAAATATTATTCTTTACAATAAACAATTTGGTTTTAAATCCAGTCATTCGACCGATCATGCAATAATTAATCTTGTACAAGAAATATTTAAAGCTTTTGTTGAACAAAAATTTACTTTAGGTGTCTTTTATCTAATTAGTTCTATTGATCTAAGCAAAGCGTTTGATATTGTAGATCATAACATTCTTCTATATAAACTTAAATTATGGTAACATATATTCTAACTTAGATTGGTTTAAGAGTTATTTGAAGAATAGAAATCAATGCATTTTATATGGTGGCAAAAAAGATTTAATGACAATTAACTGCAGAGTCCCCCAAGGAACAATTCTAGGACCGCTTTCATTTCTTATTTATATAAATGATTTGAGTAAATTTTCCAATATCTTTAACTCAATTTTATTTGCCGACGATACTAATGTATTTTATTCTAATAAAGATATTAATATTTTATTTGCAACAATGAACAAAGAGCCTGCGAAACCAAGCGAATGGTTCATATTAAATAAATTGTCCATAAATATTAAAAAAACAAAATATATTTTCTACCATCGTCTTCATGATAAAGACAATGTTCCCTTTAAACTGCCTAAGCTTTTATTAACAACTCTTATGTCAAAAGAGAGTGTTCTTTGTTGTTTCTAGGTGTAGTTTTAGATGAAAATGTAACATGGAAAGAGCACATACATATAATCCATAATAAAATCTCAAAAAATATAGGCCTCTTATATAAAGCCAAACAGTTGTTAAACCAAACTTGTTTAAATTTTTTTTTTTTTTTTTTTATTCATTGCTATCTAAATTACGCTAACGTTGCTTGGTGCAGCACTAATGAATCTAAAAATAAAAAGCTTTTAATTAAACAAAAACACACTGTAAGAATTATTTGAAATGTGGTATGCTTCTTGCACACTAAATTTCTTTTTAATAAATTCAAAATACTCAACGTATTTCAACTTAATTTATATTATATTCTTATATTTATGTTCAAAGTGGTAAGAAAATGGCACCAATTTTATTCAACTCATTTTTTGAAAAATAAATCATTTATACCCAACAAGATTTTCAAAAAAATTAGCTTTTGATAATTGACAACAAATTAGACTTTTTCTGAAACTTTTATATAGGAGTAATCACTCGTTTTATTTACTTGTTATTTACTTTATATTTGATTATATTTATTTTTGATTTTAATCTGAATCTTTACCTTTCTTTGATGTTCATGTTTTATCTCATTTTTATTTATTTTTAAATTCCAAATCTTAATAAACAAAAGTTTGAAAAAAAATAAAATTATATATATAAAAAAATTATTTTTTATATTTGCATTTATATATGTATTTTATGGATATAATACATTGTGATAACGGTAATACTTTTTTTTGTTATTTATATTCTTGTTTTGAAGGGGCTTGGCGATAAGACTGAATTTGTCTTCTTCTTGCCCCAGCCGTGTATATACATTTTGTAAAAGTCTAATTTTGTAAAAAAATTCTTTATGGCGAAATACATACATACATTTAATAAAAACTGCTGCATATTATAGTGAGAATAATTACCTGGTATTATTATTATGCCAGTATACAAAGATGATTGTGAAGCTGTTAAATAAAATTCAGTTTCTATAAACTTTGGTAAAAATGTTGAAAAACCACCTGTAGCTAAACTTTCAGATGCTGTGGCTAATGTTATGAATAAAAAAGATTTGTTTTGAAGAAGATTTTTTATTGATGGCCAAACCGATTTTAGATCATGGCGTAGTGTTTGATCTTCTAGTGTTGTATCTTCTAATTCATTTTTCTTTTTGCGAATATCTTTGGAGTCTGAAAAAATTCGAGGGAACCCAAGCATGGGAATAACAGGAAATAAGAGAACACCAGCTCCTACTAAAAAACCAATCCACCATGCTCCAACCCAGTTACTATCTTGTGTTGTTATAGCTGAGTTAGTTGGCTAAACAAAATAAAACTGGTTTATTTTACATTTATAATACTTGCAGCAGCCAGACAAAAAAAAATTTTGAAAAACATTTTTTAAAAGTTAAATTCATAAAATTCACAAATGTTTTTAAAAAAACTTTTTTATCATAATTAAAAACACTTTAAGGAACTTTTCATGATCGTTACTCTGTTGCGTTGAGTGAAAAACTGTCGGGTGTTCTTGTAGCCTTTAAGCACATTAAACCTTCAAAAAGTTTTCTTAACATTTCAGGTATTGAAAAGCATCAAATAATTTAAGTTTCCACACTGTTGGATAAAATGCAAATAATTCAAGCATGGGAATATCAATAAGAAAAGGTAGAATTTATTTCGCTCCTAATCTACAATTGCTATTTATTATAATTCAATTTTGTTGTATCAAACTGCATTTTATTTAACTACTTTTTTTGAAAGTAAAAAAAGTTTTGTAGAGAAAAAAAATCTTGAAACCTGTACATCAAACTTAGTGTTTTCTTGTTTTTAAATGTGTCATTATGCGTGATTTTAAGAATTAAACTTTTTGCTTTTTGAGTGAAGCTATTTATTCTGCTCCAAAGTTATTTGCTGTTGTTCTAATTTAAAATTAACAGGTGCTTTACTATAAAATCATTTTTTTTTTTTTCAAATACATTTTTCTGTTTTAAGAGGCATTTATATATTAAAAAAAAAATTGCCTCATGCAAATGGGATTAGAATGCCAAGACATTGCTAAATACTTTTCTTGTTGTAAAACCAACACTGACTAATTTCCCCATGTTTTCTCAGGGGATATTATTTTGTACCTGAAAACCAAAAATAATTTGTATCAAAATAAAACCTGAATATTTTACAAAACCTTTAGCTTCTTCAAACTCAGCTTTATATAGAAACATTAAAAAATTATTTACTACATAAATTTTATATTCATTATATTATAAATAATGTAGATTTTGACTTCATTATCAATTATTGAAACAAAAACCAAAATATAAAAATTTATGAATATAAATTGATTTTTGTCAAGCATAGTTTATCAAACTATCAAAGATTGTTTATAAACATAAATATAAAATTGCTAAAAGATACACACCTGCTTAATGTCTACCCAAGTATTAAGAATTGGAAGACCAATGATGAAACCAACTGCTGGACCTAAAACTGCTGCAGCATAATAAATACCCAAATACAAGCTTCCTTGACCTCTATCTGTTACTTCTTCAATATGAGCTGGTGCTAAAGTATATAAAGGCGTTGCACCAACACCCATTAAAAGAAAACCAAGAGCAAATAAACCTTTATAATACCATAAAGTTCCGTCATTACAGTTTGTTTCAGGAATTGTATAATTGGAAGAAATTTGGCAAAAATCTGTTGAAATTTGAATACCAGCAGTGTAACTTCCGACAAGGTACTTTGGAATGGAAATAATAAAGCATCCACAAGCCATTACCAGCATACCTAATCCTATAAAACGAGGTTTATGATTATGACCAATGTAACTGACAAAAAGGCAGCAAATACCATAAGCTGCATCATAAGTAACACTAAGTAAAAGCCCACTCTCTGTACTTTTTAGGCCAAATTGTTTTTCTATAGATGTTATTGTTGTAAAGGTAATTCCAGTAACAACCAGTCCTTGAGAAAAAGAACATATGCATAGAGCTGCAATTAGAAATGATGGTTTGTTCAACACTTGGAAATATTTTCCTGAAAATCTTCCCCAACCATACTTATATACTTCTGCCACCTGTTCTGCATTTAAAATGCCTATATCTGGGTCTGAAAATAAAATATTATCAAAATGTCTTGGCTCATCAACCTCTTTAAATGCTGGATTATCAAACATTGTTCTTGATGATTTTTCCCCAACTTTTTAACAAGAATGTTTCTAAACAAAATAGTTATAAAACTTTTCAAAAAAAACCTGGAAAAAATCAACAACTTCAATCAACTTATATGTAATTAATTATAAACCTTTTTTACATAAATCTCACAAAAGTTGCATTTATTAATTTGATACTAACTTTTTTCTTATTTTTTTCAGTATTTTTAGTACTTTTCCATATTCAGTGAGGAAAGAGAGAGCAGTTTGGAGTCCAGGCCACTCAATTTAAAAAACACTCCAACAAATTTAAAAGATGCGCTGAAAAATCAAATATAAATATAAACATAGGCATAAATTAAAATAAGCAAACCATAAACTGAAAAGAGAAATAAAAAATAAAAATACAAAACTAAATTAAAAAATAAACATATTAACAAATAATAAAATATATAAAAAATAAACCAGAAAAAATAAAAGCGTAAAATTAATGTGTCTTTATTTTAATTAAAAAATGTTTCACTTTATAGAATTTAAAAAAGATCGAAGTTTCAAAGTTATTATAACTACTTCAAAACTTTATAATTCAAAAATTAGAAACTTTGATATTTTCTTATGTCTACTAAGCAAATAAAAATAAAAATGAGCAATTAGATGAGGGTTCAAAAGAGTTTGAACTCTCATCTAACGTCAAACTAACAACTGCGCCTCATAAATATAACAATAAATCAACCTAAGTACTATACTAACATAGTAATATAGGAAAAATTATTAACTTTAAAGTATTAACTGTGACGGTTTTGAACCGCATCATCTTCTTGGGAGATTTTGATGATTTTTTAATGAAACACCCTGCAAAAGAGTGTTTAAAATGGTGTATATGCAGGGTGTATGCACTGGTATATGTAGTATAAGTATTCATTGCGAACACATTAATTTACGTATAACTAAATGTAACTTTGATCTATTCATGTTTAATAAATAACAGTTTAAGATAGTTTTATATCTTAATAATCAACAAAAAATAGTAAGACAAAATTGACACACATCTTTAATAACAAATTGTCAAGATTTAAAAATTTAAGTAAATATTAATATTGTATGTAGTTAAATATTGTCATAAATATCATATACATGTTCTTTTTTTTATTAGAAAATGTTTGAATTGACTCTCTAAATCCTCATACTTGTGTATGTAACTACCATTTTCATCAATTTTTTTCTGTGTGATTTATTCAGTTTTGACGTTACAAACCTCTTCATTATTTTATTTATGTCTATGTGTACAGACTCAGAGGTTTATTCACTGAAAACACCCAAGGATTTTTGTTTTCTTTTAATAAAAGAAGCAAGATGGGCTGGTATTATGTGAAATTTCCAGCCCAGGCTGATAGAGTAATTTGTATGAATCTTAAAACAGTTTTCTAAGTTGCACATTTTGATTACAAAATCTTTGATGTCTTTGCCAAAATTCGATGATAGCTAGATTCCATAACAGCCCTTAGCGACTAAAAGAAAAGATTTAAAAATTATATGAAGATTGTTTTTTTTTGTATACATTTTACCTTCAATTAATTGCTATCTGTTCTAAACTTCCTTAATGTTTCAATCCAAGGTATAATGTGAAGAGTACTTGTGAAGTACTTGTGAAGTATAATGTGAAGAGTACATATACTACCTCTAAGCTTGACATAAAATTACTTAGAAGTTTGTAATTTTAAAAACTTTATAGAAAGATTTGAGTATTAGTAAATCAGAAAAGGAATCCACCAGCTAGTTAAGAACATTTCAAATTCTTAATGATTGGTACCTAAAGCATGTTGAAGACAGCGAGTACAAGAACATGCAGATTTACAAAAATGTTGTTGGTTGATGTTTGCTACAAAAAAATCCAGAGACTCTGGTAATTGACATAGTACCATCTCCTGAACTGCATATATTAGTCCACCATACCCTCCTCCATTATGTCTATATCTGATAACTGTTTTACTCAACCAATAGTTTTTAGTAAACTCATCAGCCATTAGCACATCGGTAACTTGAGTCACTATATGCTCAAATAAATGCAGTTCAGGAGATGGTACTATGTCAATTACCAGAGTCTCTGGATTTTCTTGTAGCAAACATGGACCAACAACATTTTTGTAAATCTGCATGTTCTTGTACTCGCTGTCTTCAACATGCTTTAGGTACCAATCATTAAGAATTTGAAATGTTCTTAACTAGCTGGTGGATTCCTTTTCTGATTTACTAATACTCAAATCTTTCTATAAAGTTTTTAAAATTACAAACTTCTAAGTAATATTACGTCAAGCTTAAAAGTGCATATTACAAATTTAAAAAACCTTATTAACTATACTTGCCTTCTTTAAATACAAACTTTTAACACAAGTGCCACAAATGCCAGATGGGTGAAAATTCATTTCTATATTAAAGCCATGATCCACATACTGTGTCATTAACTTTATCCATTCTGGCTTTTCTTCAAGTAGTTATTTTATGTCCTTATTTGGGCAACAGAAGCATGTCACTTTTTGATGTTCTGAATGACATCTAATTCTTGTCAAATTCATTTAAACTAAACTTTTAGATTTTCTAATAGTTTAGTAAAATCTATCAAATAAAATATTTTTAATTAAAAGCTTTACCATATTTAAACTAAATTTAAATCTAAAATTTATATTCAAACGGCTTACATTTATATATTAAACATGAAAAATATAAATGTGACACAAACGAATGTATACACAGGGTGTATACAATGATTACTTGTATTAACACTATACAGGTGTATACACCCTATAGGCACCATAATAAACACCCTTTTATAGGATGTTTCAGTAGAAAATTACCAAAATCTCCTAAGAAGATGTGGTTTTTATTTTGTTTTCAGTTGTTTCCTTGTCAGGTTGACATAGTTTATTAATTTGCCAAATATTTATATTTGCCAAATGTATGTATATATATATATATATATATATATATATATATATATATATATATATATATATATATATATATATATATATATTTATATATATATATATATATATATATATATATATATATATATATATATATATATATATATATATTTGCCAAATGTATATATATATATATATATATATATATATATATATATATATATATATATATATATATATATATATATATATATATATATATATATATATACACATAGGGTCATTTGCCATAAGAAAAATCTAGGCAACTCCCTAAGGGTGCCAACCAAAAAGGGGTGCAAAAAGGGGCACTTTTTTACTTTCTTTAAAAAATGTTGTTAGACATGTTTTTATCATATATCGTAAAATCGCCCTACCGTAAGTTCGGTCGCTTAAGCTTTGAACATTTATTTATCATACATAAATAAAAAGTCTTTAATTTTTTTTTCCTGAAACATACAGGCAATTATATTGATAATTAAATCAAAAAAATAAAAAAATGAAAAATAAAAACTAGTACTCAATATTTAATTTCAAATGAGAACATCTACTTTGACCAAACTTTTAATACCATATCATAAGTTCGGTCGCTATATAAATCCTAATAACGCATCACATCGCGAATAACGAAAACTAATTTTTAAATGTTGTTTTATTGTTTAATGATGATATAATATTAGGTAATACCAGCAACCAAGGAGAGTGTCATCCCGAACTCAAAAAAAAGTCTTTTGGGGCGCCAAAGAAAACAACATGGAGCACATAAAAAAAAAGGCCTATTTAAGTTTAAGTAGTATTATATATTTTTTAAATTATAATTAGTCAACTATGTTATTATTTTGGCCTTTATCACTTTTTTTTGTTTTGTTCAGGTGCCCCAAGAAGTCCTTACCGTCTTATCACAGAAAAGACCATAAGGAATTTTTGGGGCATCTATGTGCTATGTTCGCTATGCTGCTGGTTAATAAAATTTAAAAGATATTTTTCAATTAAGTTAAAAAGAATTTTTTAACAGAAAAAAAAACTTTGCTTTAAGTAAGCTTTGTATGTTTATTGGCAATTCTTGCACTAATCATTGTCCAAAGTAGAACAACAAGATCCACACAACCAATTGTCAAAGATTTGCAACGCATCCATAGTTGTTGTTGAGCTGTAATTTCATCTCTAAAAAAAATGTCACAAGCTTGATATTTTTTTTCAAAGACCATCAGATTTACAGTGTTGATATATGGAAGTCACTTCGGATTCTTATTAAGTCAGGATTTTGATTCCCTCCACTAGTTGTCATTTCGGTTGTTTAATAATAGGTTTGTAAAACAAACCAGCTTCCTTTGCCAAACATTTTTGAGTCCTTATTGATTTAGCCTCCTGTTTTATTTTTTCACACAAAACTTTCGTAGCTTGTATTTTGTTCTTCTAACTTTTTATTCTTATTTTTTATTTCTTCTTATACTTGAAGGAATTTCTGAATTGCGGTGACTGGTATAGGCATTAGTAAGGCTTGAATACTTTGCGCAAAAACTGATCCAATAGATAATTTTTCATTAGTTATTTTTTCCCAACACAAAGGAAAAATACCTGTTGCTTTGAAGCCAGAACGCACATTGTTGATAAAGAAGCTTTGGTCAATAAGCTGTTTAAGCAACCCAGGGAAGCTAGGTTTTGTGAGATTTTTGAAACCGTTTTGAATAAAATGTTTGTTTAGGATTCCGCGCCATTTACTTTTCACTGTCCTGAATATTCCTACATCAAGTGGCTGTAGCATGTAAGATGTATGAGCCAGTAGCTTAAAAAAAATAATATTCTCTTCTTTTGCTAAGTGAATTAGTTCCAGCGTAACATGTGAGGCATGGCCATCTAGAAAAAAGATTTTGGATCCTTCGAGCTTGCAACAATGTGGGACAAATGTCTTTTCAAACCATCCAGCAAAAGCAGGTCCTTCCATCCAGCCAGATTGCATGACACCATAGGTAGCACCATTTGGCCCGTCCTGAGTTAGGACATCAATTTAAAAATTCAAATAATTAAATAGTAGTTTTTAAAATGCGGAGTTTGCTGGATTCTTCCCACATTTCTTATAAATACTTCTTAAAATAAATACCCAAATTCATCATAAATACCTTTGGCCTTGGAATAAAACATGAACAAGAATGTTTTAAAAGCATCATAACAAACGAGTATTGTGACTGAAGCCTTTTTGTTGCTACCGCAAAGTTTCTCAGGCCCTTTTGAACCTTTTTGACACACTACCTTAAATTTGCCTTGATCACATTGAAGACCAGATTCATTGCAATTATAAATGTGGAACGGCTTAGTTGCGAATCTTTGTATATTGTACATATAAGAAACTTGTGCAAAGCTTGATTTAAAATTTTTTTTAAATTATTAAGTAGGTTATTAAAATGCTATAGATTAAACAGTTTATAAAAAAGAGACAATTTGTAAACATTACAATCAAATTGAATTACTTTTTAAAGATTGCAAGTTGACATTGGACGGTTTGACAGCATATTACTTGAAGTTCTGAGCGATAGCTCATCTGCACAATGACATCTAATCAGCACAATGACGTCTAATAAATGAGTAATACCAATCAAGTGTAACTTTGCCAACGTTAAAACATATTTGATTTTAATTAACCAAGTAATAATTAACAACACACAGTATTTCAAGTCTGGTCAAACTAAGACCAATATCACACAAAAATATCAAAATTTTTACTAAAATGTCCTTAATGTTTTTGCTTTTTTAGTATGTTTGCTGTTACTTCTGTCAATGAAAGTTGATCTTTTAAAGCCAAATGTTATAGCTGCTTTCCTTTTACTCATACCTTTATCCACAGCCTTTAAACCACGAGCCATCCGAACTTTCTCACGTAAATCTGTAGATGACATAGATGTATTAACTTGAAAAAGAACTATTTAAGTGCATTGCAATATATATTATTGTTTTGTAGTTAGTTCAGTGATTTAAATTGACCAGTAAATTTTGAAATCAAAATTTACCTGCAAATTGACCAGTAAATTTTATTTTAAAGCAGGTTAATTTTAAAATTATAAACAAATTCTTTATTCAAATAAAATACTATAGTGAGTATCCATTATAAAAATGTCAAAACTTACTGGTAAATTTACAGGTAAAATTACCTGTAAATTTACGCAATCGCAACACAAGTTTATGTTCACAAAGTCACATTTTTAACATATTAACATTTTACATCATTCTTGCTAATTGTCTCTTTCGTTGTTTATTCATGAATGACCGAAGTTAGAGTATTTGAAAATTTTACTAGTTTTCATAAAAAAAGTAGCTAATATTCAAAAAATAATTTTTTTTTTTTTTTGTAAATATAATTAACTTGGTGATTCTTAGTAATACTCAAATTAAACTTGATCATTTATTTTAATACTTTGCTTATTTTAGATTTTATTAGCATGCCTTTTTTCCAATTGTTGTTTTGCTAGAGAATTATTTCAGCAGGTTGCAAATAAACATTAACATTTTTTTTATAGATTTATATTTACGAAGTAATAATGAATATTATTCAAGAAAAAAAGGTTTATAAAATTCGAGTATTGCATGCTTTTTTATATTTTTTCTTAAATGACTGAAGTTACATGGTGATCGAACTTAGGCAATTTTACGGTAATCAGAATTTATTTGAACTTTTTAAAACTATTTTTAAAACTATTCTATGATTAGTTCAAAATAAATAACAAAAATTAAGGAACATTAGGTATGAGAGTCTATTCAAAAAACCGCGCAAAAACTCATGCTACATAACTTAATTGTTGTTTCATTGCATAATAGAAAGTACTTGTATTAAGAATTATAGGGTGATGACTAATCATATGGATAAGGGCGCAGTAGCCACAAGTGCAGTACTATATATATATATATATATATATATATATATATATATATATATATATATATATATATATATATATATATATATATATATATATATATATTCACTTAATGTTGTTATTCGTAAGCAAAAATACTCAACATTGCTACAGCTGCAGAATAGTTATAATAACCATTATAAAAGTTTTTGTTAACTCTGACAGATTTTTGCAGTCTTCATTGATCTTTAAATGGAGAGCTGAGTTATATTTATGACACTAGAAATATTTTTTTTTTTTGTTTTTTTTTATATTCTAGAGCGCTATTTTTTTTTTATCCTCTTGTGATATATATATATATATATATATATATATATATATATATATATATATATATATACATATATATATATATATATATATACACATATTTATACATATATAATTTATTATTATTCACCTCCATAAGACTGAGGATGCCACTACAGACGAGGAGGCTATTTAATAGTGGTTATAACCCTCTCTCAACTCCATAACTCTGAAAAACAAACCTTGACAAACAAGGTTGCTGCGCAGAGAAACAAGTTGAGCGCGGTACTATCAGGGACGTGGGATCAAACTTGGAACCTCTTGCTTATGAAGCGAGTGGTCTACCACTATATCACTACCACATTATGTGTATATACTTATATATATATATATATATATCAAGTCTTCTCAGGAGACGCCTGTAGTTGCATACCTTATATAAATGAATAAATATATGTTTAGGGTTTGTCCTTAAAGTACATACACTCATAGAGGGAGGTCTTCAAAAAGCATATGAAAGCGTATGGGGGGAGGGTTAAATTTAAAAGTACGTACATCGATTTTCTAATTTATCACAATTAACCAGCTAATCAATAGAAAAATTATAATTCTGACTAAAGATCCTAGTTTGCCAACATAAAAAGATGGTATAGGGAGTAGAGGGTATAATTTCCTTCTATGCAGACACATATATGGGCGCCTGCAGGATTTTTGAACATTTTGGCAGGGGGAGCGGGGAAGGGAAAGCGATTTAGGGCTTTTTTGTTCCCAGGCTTCCGCCATCCCAATTTTTTTGCAAGGCTCCTTATTTGGCATAGGTATAAACATACTTAAGTTTGGAGTTTGAACAAAGTGAAAAAGTATCCTATCTGGAACATCAAAAAATCCTGTGGGCACTTATACATACATGCCACCCCTTATATACTGGCCCTGAGTAAGGCGTATTTCAGGCAACATATTTTTTGAGTCAACAAAAAACAGGTTTTAGCAGTGCCGTGGCTAATGGGTTGGAGGCCCCCTAAAAAAACATGTCATTAGGGTCTCAAAATCTTCCAAATTTTACCACTAAGTTTTGCTAAAATAAAAAGCTCCTTAAATTAGCAAAAGGGAACAAAATTTGCTGTTCCTCTCCCCTTCCCACTTTTCCCAATTAAGGGGTATGAGTAGCCTACTCTCAGCACTGGGGTTTAGGGTTTGTTTTTGATATTACTGATCTCGCGTAAGACTCGTTTTTTACGGACTTACTAAAGAGGGGTGTCTGAAAAAAACGTCTGCCTTAAGTATAGTTTATTTTTATTTGATCGTCATTAAAACAAAAAAAAGTAAAGTAAGACTTGACCAGGAATCGAACTCCGATCTCTGCCATCGAAGTTTATATCATTAACCTCTCAACTTAACACACACATTGTTAACGAAAAATTTAACTTTATTAAAAATTAATATTTGTATATATATTTAAAGGCGCTTTATAAATTGGGATCCTGTGCCGCAAACAAAGGACTTTGGGGTTGTATAGAGTATCTAAGGTATTTCATCAACCTTTTTTTTATTTTTTCAATAAACTTTTATATTGAAAAATAAAAAAGTTAGAGAGAGGTATTTGAAAAACATACATACTTTTTAAGGGGGTTGGGGACTTAAAAGTATGCATGGCAACAGGTGGAGGGGGTGTCAAATTTCAAAATTTTTGGCGTACGTACTTTATGAATGACCACTTACCCTCAGCTACTGAGTTTTGCCAGAATAGTGGATAAAGTTGGCAAAACACTTGCTCAGCTGTACAATAATTATATCAGTAAAATTTTTAATAATAATTTTTTAGGTATTTTTGAGGTTTTAATTTTAACATTCAAGAGTTTTCTGGTGGAATAGTTCACCATTTACCATTAAAAAAGATTTTAGTTTTTTCTTATAAATAGTTGTGTTTTTTTCGTCATGGATGGTATTTGGAAGTATATTCCAAAGTTTAGAACCATAAAAGAATAATGCTTGATTACCAAAATGATTCCTGCATTTTGTTTCCTTTAATTTTAGTGTTTTTTCTGACATTGAGTAGTGAATTAAATTGCATAATGACATAGGTACTTCCAGAATAATAGATTTGTGCATTATTAAAAGGACCTTGAAAAATATTCTTTCTCTAATTTTAAGCAAATCCAAATTGTTAAATTCCTGGTTGTTTACATGATTTTCTATTCTAGTTTTAAATACCAGTCTTGCTGCAATTTTGAACAGACTGAAAATTTTTTAATGGTGACTTTTTTCCAAGGTAGAGGGAGTTGCAATAATCTAGCTGTGCAAATATTAGTGAACATACTATGGTGCACAAATCTTGTGCGATAAGAATTGTTTTATTTTGGATATTTTGCTCAATATATTGTAGCAGTTTTTAACAATCTTATTTATTTGTGTTTTTAAAGATAATTCATTGTCAAGTATCACTCCTAAACTTTTTGCTTTTTGAGTCAACAAATCTAATGCATTCCTTGTTAATAAAAGTACTTTTTATAATAATTAAATTTAATTACTTTTAATTAAAACTTAAATTTAAATTAAAAGTAAACAAACTATAAACTGGAAATACAAATAAAAACTAAAAAAATTAATACAAAACTAAACTAAAAAAATAAAAATTTTAAAGAATGATAAAATGAATAAAAAATAAGCCAAAAAAATAGGATTAAAGTTAGCATATTTTAATTTTAATTTAAAAGTGTTTCACTACAAAGAATCTAGAAAAAATTGAAGTTTCAAAGTTATTTAATCCAAGCTTAATTGCTTTGAAACTTAATTGTTTTAAATTTGAAACTTTGATATTTTCTTATGTTTAAGAAAAAAAAAAAAACTTTTCATTACAAAGCAAATAAAACATTATTAAAAAAATTATCTGATAGTAGGATTTGAACTCTCATCCAATGCCGATATAACAGTCGCCCCTCATAGATGTCACAATTAATCAACATAAGCACTACATTAATGTGGCCAAATAGGAAAAATTATTAGATTTAAACTTACAATTGAAAGGCTTTTAAATTAGTTAAATTTGAACTATTGAGACGCTTTAAAATTTAAAAATATATTAGTCTTATGCTTTTTTTCTCTTTGGTTTATCCCTTATTCATTTTATTATTTGCTAAGTTCAATTCTTTTTTTCGTTTATGGTTTGTTTATTTTTAATTTTCTCTTTAAACTAGTTTGGTTTTTTCAGTGCATTTTTTAAAACATGCAAATATTTGATTTTGAAAACTTGACCACGGCTGGTAAAATGTATTAAAAATTTCTATACATTTTTAAAATCCGCTGAAAAAATTATCTTAACTTAACTATGAAGAAACTTAAAAATAACTTATCTTAAAAAAAGGAAATAAATCTTCGTAAAAAAAAAATAACAAAATATAAAATAAAAATAACTTATTTAAAACTAAAATAAAAAACTAAAACTTAACCAAAATAAATAATAAACTATAACAATAAGATTATTTAAATTGCGCATGATATAAACAACTTTGAATCGTTCATCTTTACTGATGTTTTTATAATATAACATTATGCAAAACCCTTTTTAAATAAAGTAACAACTTACATCTAATGATTTTGTAATAAATGCGCACATTTAAAAAAAAAGATTCTGAACAATTCTTTGCAGTAACATAAATAAAAGAAAAAAATAATTCATTTATTAAAAAAGTTGATATAATTTTTCTTTATTTAAAGACATAAAAAATACATACTTATATAAATATAAAAAATATATATGATATTCATTAATATTATTATAAAAAATCATTAGCAGTAATTTGTGACTTTATTTAAATGTGTTTCAATAATAAAAAAACAATGATCAATGTTATTTATGTAAAGATCAATGCTATTTAATTCAAACGGCTTTCAAAAAAGTTAGTCTTTTTTTTCTTCTCAACAAAATCTTTCTTCTTTTCAATGTTTCATCAATAACAAATTTATTCTTTTCTAATAAATTAACTTTAATGATTATTATATAAAGTTTATTAAAGAGACCATCGTTGTTTAAAGACATCGCTTAAAATTTTTTTTTTTATATAATTTTAATTTTTTAATTTTAATTATAAAAAAATCTTATACAATTAAATATTATAAATAAAAATTTATACAACTTTCATTGATAATTAATTACCTTTATTCCTAATAATCATTAATTACCTTTTTAAAAAGCATTTTGCTAATATAAAAACATAAGTAAAGATAAACATGTGGAAGTTATTTATTTTCCAAGTAATTAAAAACCATTTTTTTCAGCACATTTGTTAAAAACCGTGATCAATTCGTCAAAACAAAATATTATTTGTGGTCATAAAAAGGCTTGAAATTGCATGCCTTCCTGGTCAAGCTTGTATATACAGTGGCTTTCAAAATATAAGGTCACTTGGATTTTTTAGCAACTACTTAAATTATTTTCTAGCTTTTTTAAAAAAGAAAAAAAAAAAAAGAAAGATATGCTTTTAACTTTTATTTCAAATACATTGCAGGCCTCGGCAGGAATGGTGATCAACCAGACCCGCTTTCACACCCATATAAGTCAGTTTACATGGGCGAAATATAGCTCATGTAAAGTTATATATTTTTTTTAAACAGCAAAATTTAATGTTTTTTAGGTTGAGTCATGTTTTACCTAAATAAACAAAAATAGTAAAAAACATCTTGCCCATTTAAAATAAAATATCACTTTAATAAGTATTACATAATTACAAAATAAAAAAAAAGAAGTAAAAAAAATGTTTATTCATTGTTATGTTTTTGAGAGAGTCGTTAAGTTAAAAAAGTTTGTAATTAAAGAATTTCTAATAAGATTATATTTTAAATAATATTTATAAAATAATAAATCACCTTAACAAAAAAGCAATCTAATATTTTCTAATAAACTTTTAAACTCTATCAACTTTTCTAGAAAACATTAAGATGCTTGAAAATAAATAAACACCAGAAAAAGAACCAGTGTTGACAATTTAACTCTAACTTCCAATCTTTCTCGGAAACCATATATCAAATCCATTGCAAAATTAGCATATGCTAAGGTTGCTTCTTTTTATTGTGTTTGACACTTTCTTACTCCAGATTTTATTTTTTATCTCTATAAATCTCAAATCCATCCTTGTATGGAATACTGTTGCCATATCTGGGGCGGATCTTCTAATGATGCCCTTTCTCTTTTAGACAAGGTGCAAAAACGCATTGTAAACATAGTTGGGCCTGCTCTTGCAGCCAACCTCCAACCATTATCACATCATCGTAATGTTGCTTCTCTTTCTCTTTTCTACAAATACTATAATGGGGACTGCTCTAAAGAGCTAGCGTCTCTTGTGCCATCTACGAAAATTCATACTTGTGTTACTCATCATTCAATTAAGTCTCATCCTTTTTCTGTGACTGTTCCTAAGTGCTCCAAAAACTTTTATTTGTCTAGTTTTTTTTCCATGAACATCAGTTCTTTGGAATTCGCTTCCTTCATATTACTTTCCTGATTCATATAATTTGCAATCTTTTAAGTTGTCTGACAATCGTTATCTTGCTCTGTAAACTTCACCTTTTTTCTTCCAGTAAGTTCCAACTCTAATAGTGACTGCTTGCAGCCTAGTTGGAAGCGAAGATATTAAAAAAAAATATTTTTCTGATTTATTTATGATGATACAAAACATACAGCAAGCCTTCCCAGGAAACGCATTCCATTTTTTGTCTTGCAGAGTATTTTATTTTAGACAACTTGGTCACAGCCGTTTGCAAGTTTTATTATATTAAGTGTTGCAGGAAAAAGTTTCAAAAACAAAGAAAGCAAATATAACAAAATGGTAAATTAAAATAAATTTAAATAGAAAAAAAAAATAAAATTAATAATTTAGATATATAAACAAAAATTTTATGCTTGTTTCTTTAGAGTGGTTGTTATTTTCAGCAATGAAACTCTCGAAGTCAAAGCAAAAAAAAAAAAAAAAAATTGTTTTAAGTTGACATTAAAAAGAATGAATTTTCTATATTTTATTTGTTTGTTTTTTTAAAGAGGAAAGCGAAAATATAAATTGCCATCTGTTTATATAATATATTTGTATAATTTTAATGTAACAAGTAGGTATTGTCTTTATAAAAAAACGTCTATGCAATGCATGCGTATACTTTTATATATAATTTTTTGTATTATAATTATTTTAATTATTATATATTATTTTAATGTGAGTATATGCACGTTTAGCTTATTTGGATAAGACGTTAACTTCATACTCAGAATATCTGAGGTTTGGTTCCTACAACTGCCCAATATTTTTTGATTTTCTTTTAAATACCGCTGGTCATTTGTTTGCTTTGGAACCCATTTATCTTTTCTTATCTGTATATAAAAATTATTTTTTTGTATTTTATTGAATGATACACATCTCATTAGATCCAGATTTCTTATACCATAAAAGCCTTTCAGTATATTTTCTAATTTTCTAAGGCGCACACACATATACATAGTTTTTAAGCTTCAATTAGGCCATGCTGTCTACACATTTTTCACATAGCTTTTATTGATTCGTATTACCATTTTTTTCCTGTATGTTTTTTACCCCCAATCATTTTTTATTGCCGGCTCTGTGCATGTGAAAAAATAAATAAATAAAAAAATAAGAAAAGATGGATTTGGAACCACAGACATTCCGTTTACGAAGATAACACTTTATCCAAATAAGCTAAACGTGCATATACATACATTTAGATGGATATAATTATATAATACATAAAGTTATACTTAAAAGTATATGCATCCATTACATAGATGTTTTCATATAGGGACAATATACACTTGTTACATTAAAATTATACAAACAAATTTTACTAACAGATGGCAATTTATATTATCGCTTTCCTCTTTAAAAAAAAAACAAAAAAATATATATATAAGAAATATTTTCTAATTTGTTTTTGCTTTGCTTTCTCTAATAATGTTGCTGAAAATAACAACCACTCTCAAGAAACAAAAATAAAAACAGTACACAAATTATTTAAATTACTAATTTCTTTTTATTTGTTTCTATTTAAATTTAATTTAATTTTCTATTTTGTTAGTTTTGCTTTTTTGTTTTTGAAACTTACTTTTTTACGCAATGATGAGTATAATAAAACTTGCAAACAGCCATCACCAAGTTGTCTAAAATAAAATATATGTGGTCATACAAGACGAGAAACCGCATGTGTTTCCTGGGAAGGCTTGTTAGTGTAAAACTTAAAAAACTATTACTAAAACGTAATCAATTTTAATTTATCTATGAGCCTTTTTATCTAAAAAACCCGCCATAACTGTTTTAGACAGACAATTCATCGCTTGTGCACTCATTTTTTACTGTCTATGCCTGCATTGTATAAAAAACAATATTAAAATTTTTTAAAATATTTCATTTTGGTACTAAAATGAATTAAATAAGAGAATCAAGTCAAAAAACTATAATTTAAAAAATGTGTCAAAAATATAAGATCACATTTTATACAGTATTTTGCGTGGTCACCCAAAATACTGAAGCCAGCACAATCACCAGTGTGATCTGGTGATTGTGCTGGCCAGGGTAAAAGAGTAAAACATTGCCTTTCAAACCACTCTTTCACTGAGTTGGCAGTATGTGTTATACCTTTT